>NC_052502.1:64543805-64721153 GCF_016617805.1 Bactrocera tryoni | reverse complement strand
CTCCGTTCGCCTGCGTAGAGTTGCCACCTACCCCGATATCCCATTCCCACATTTATTTTTAATTCCTCAATATAGTGTAAAGTTTTAATAACATTTTTTTCAGCCATTTCCAATCAAATTTTAGCTGCTCAACCAAGTTCTAGCTGCTTTTTTAATGAAACGACAATTTTATTGTAAGGAAATGGTTACAAACGTTTTATGTGAAGTATTGCTCATTGCTATTCAGAACTTTATTTCATATTTCTGGTAAAATTCGCATGCTATTACTTTAAACCTGTTCATCTTGTGATGCTATCTAAGCATCAAGCCATTTTTCGATGCCGTGTTGTGAGTGGAACTGCTTCTGCGCCAGACCATGTGCAAATAGAACGGAACAAATAATAATCGAACGGTGCAGTATCTGGGAAATAAGGTCGGTGGAAAAATGACTTGGCGGTAACTAACAATGCTAGCCTGCCTTAAGTTTGACACGCATGCTCATCGAGCAACGTCTCCAAATCACGGTCTTCGAAAGTTTTTGGTCTTCCTTCAAGCAGACTTCAAGACCGAAATCGCCGTATTTGAAACGACGAATCGCAATCACGGCGCGTTTTTTCGCTTGTAGCAGTATCTCCGTAAGCTTTTTGGAGTTTGCGATGTGCTACAGCTGCCGATTTCTCTAAATTATTAGGTCTACAACTTTGCTTCCGCGTTTTTTTTTTTTTTTTGTAAATTTAAGGCTTTATTGTATAAAAACGGTCTAAAAGTGTTTTCCCTTATTCCCTCAATCAGCAATGCTTGATTAACACACGAAATGCTTTATGATCCATTTTTTTGTAAACTAACACAAGTTGCTTTACAAAAATTCTATTTTTTTTTTTGTAATTAAAAAAGAAAAGAAAAATTTCCCGCAAATGTGGAGAATTCGGCTCAAAAAGTGACATTTTCAGTTGAGAACGTTTACCACGTTTTGATTATACAAGTATAAATCCATCATCACTAGCTGCTGGAGCCATCTATTGACAAACAGCCAGAACTTAGTGGCACACCTAATACATTCTGATTTATTGCGACCTATAGGAGTATGTGCCTTATAATCAACGTATGATTAGTAGCTGGATATTAAGTACTGCCAAATCGTTGTACTTCCGTCGAAGAAACGATGTTTCAACCGTACTTTTGTTTTTTTTTATGTGGGATATACAGACCCTGATAGGAAAAAGCTTGTAATAATTGCCATCAAAGGCACCTTAAGAGGGGTACAGCAAACGAGTTGTTTCGATGGCGTTGGACCATATGCAGAGCGGTATTAGGTGGTTTACTCTTTCAGAATTTGGGTTTAGTATGTTGATTCTGGATAAGTAGGAGTTTAGTCTACTGCAGTATCCAAAAAAAATTTTTTCGTGGCTTACACTACTTTCGCGAAGCAACTCTTGCACTTGTTCCGTGATGGATGAAGTGTGACTTCAAAACACGTCATTGACCGACAGACTGTCAATGAAGGTGTTAATAGTTCTGCCGTGAATAACGTTCAGTGCCTGTCTGAGGTTTGTCACGTTCAAATTCTCGTCGGTAAGGTGTTCTATGTCGTCGACTTATTGAAAGAATGCTGTCTGGATGTAACTTAGGAGCGCTGCTGAAGATTTCTACGAAAGTAACACTAAAATAGCTGAAGAGAGTTTGTTGGACTCCTTAATGGAAGACATACAGGCATCGTTGAGGAGATTTTCCTGCGATCAAATTGGAACGGCGTAATTTGCTGAGTATATGTCATGCAGTAAATCCAATTTTCTGCTCTTTCATTTTGAAACTCATCCGAAATATCCTTACCCAAAAATCATTTAGGCTTTCGTGCAATATGAAACTGATTTCGTTGCTAAAAATTATTGCTTTGAGCTCGTCATTGTTTGAGTATTGCTAGCATATATTTTATTTTCCATTAACATCACCAAAAGAAAGTCATAACTGAAAATTGAAAGTCAAAACCATGCCGGCAGACAATGCGAAATAGAGCCAAGCGATTGCCTATTTTAAGCGATATGGATTGTTAGTCGTCCTATTTTTCATGTAATGCAAAGTGTTCCACTGAAACCACAATGCTGATGCTGTTTATTCTGTTGCATTATGGGCTTAACTTTCTTTACTGCTTTACACAGCGCATACGAAGTCTTGGTTGTTGATGACTGCTCCCTTTACATATGTACCTCTCTTTCAACGAACAAATATCGTCTATTAAATGATTTTTACCTTTAAGTTTCAAATATATGAAATTATCTTTATAATAAGCTTGAGGTTGTTGAACCCCTTATAGCCATATTTTTCGCAAGTTTGTCTTTTTGACAACTATTACATGATTCATACTCAGTTTGGTTTTATGGATGATTTTGCGGAAGTATCTTTGGTTCCAACAAGACGGCGCTACATGCCATACAGACAACGAAGCAATCCATTTACGAGGGCTGCTATATATATTCTGGCCTAGGGCAACACTAAGAGTTGCCAAGTGCAATCTGACATTTACATTGGAAAGTTTGACATTTTTTAGCACTCAGAACGTTTTGTCATTTAATCGTGAATTGCTTTATTTACAGGGAATTAAAAAATTCATCTCGGCCAAAAAATGGAATTAACTCGTGAACATTTTCGTGCGATCATTTTTCACAAATTTCGACGTGGATTATCACGACAACAGTGCATCGATGAACTAAAATCTTTGTATGACTATGAAGCACCATCCTATAGCACTGTGGAAAACTGGTACAACGAATTCAATCGTGGCCGACGCTCGCTCAAAGACGAATTCCGTGAAGGTCCTCCAAAAACAGCCGTTGTGCCAGAAAACATCGATGCCGTACGTGAACTGATAATGCCAGGCCGTCATGTAACATACCTTCAGATAGAGGCATGCTTATGCATTTCTCCCACCAGCATACATTCGATATTGCATGAACACCTGGCCGTAAAAAAGATTTGTTCTCGTTGGATCCCGCACAATTTGACAATCGCTCAAAAAAAAATGCTCGTGTGGATTGGTGTAAAGAAATGCGGAAAAAATACGGTCGCGGTGCTTCAAAAGACGTTTATAAGATCGTCACAGGTGACGAATCATGGATCTATGCGTATGAGCCCGAAACAAAACAGCAATCGACAAAAAAAAAGATAATATTTGGCGCGTTATTGCTGACATACGACCCTAATTGCTGTAAGAAGCGGTCGAAAGATGGACCTCTCGGCTGGAATTTATCCAAGCCCAGTCGCGGCGGTTACTTGCCTTCCATCATGCTTAAGCTTAGTACGCAGCTCTCAAGAAACGTAAAAACTTCATATAAAAAAACGCTTAAGAAACGGTCAAGATACTTTCCTGCGACAAACTTACTTGTGCTAGTACGCAGCTCTCAAGAAATCTAGTACTAATTTTTGATACTTTTTTTCAGTAAAGGTTGGTACGCAGCTCTCAAGTAATTGCTCAAGAAAAAAAATACATTATTTCTCAAGTAATTTTGGCAGCTGGTTACGCATTGTGAATGATCTACATTAGAAGAGCAAGAGAGAATAAACAAAGAAAACAAACTTTGTGCGTAATATGTATGTGTGTATGTATATGGTAACATAAATATTTTCATTGAGATTTAAGAAATGTTGTTGATGATTGGTAGGTTTTATACAACATTTCAAAATGGAATATACTTCATAATAATGATTTCAACTAATTTAGGATGAATTTGACGATTACTTCGAATTTCCTTCCAAGAAACAATTGTTGATTTGATGTTTCTTCGCAAAACAAGGTTTGCCATATTCACATTTTACTGAAAAAAGTATCAAAAATTGGTACTAGATTTCTTGAGAGCTGCGTACTAGCACAAGTAAGTTTGTCGCAGGAAAGTATCTTGACCGTTTCTTAAGCGTTTTTTTATATGAAGTTTTTACGTTTCTTGAGAGCTGCGTACTAAGCTTAAAATGTGAATATGGCAAACCTTGTTTTGCGAAGAAACATCAAATCAACAATTGTTTCTTGAAGGAAATTCGAAGTAATGGTCAAATTCATCTTAAATTAGTTGAAATCATTATTATGAAGTATATTCCATTTTGAAATGTTGTATAAAACCTACCAATCATCAACAACATTTCTTAAATCTCAATGAAAATATTTATGTTACCATACACATACACACATACATATTACGCACAAAGTTTGTTTTCTTTGTTTATTCTCTCTTGCTCTTCTAATGTAGATCATTCACAATGCGTAACCAGCTGCCAAAATTACTTGAGAAATAATGTATTTTTTTTCTTGAGCAATTACTTGAGAGCTGCGTACCAACCTTTAAACAAATTTGTTTCGTGGATTCTTCATGAAAAAAACGAAGCGCGTTAAGAGCGTCTACTCTTCATTTTGATTGCCGAACACACAAGTAGGGTGACACTGAAAATCTTAAAGTGATAAAACAATTGATTAGGTTCTTCAAAATCAGCACAAATCATTTCTAGATAAATATGTAAGCATGTAAGTCTCCACACAATCTTTTCGGCTCAATTTAACTATGGTAATTGAATTAGGCTCACAATTTCAATATTTTCATCATTATCATTTCAGTTTTTGCTTTTAGTTTCGATGCGCCAACTTCTTTTGAAGTCACTTATCGCGCTTACTTACCTCTACGGACATACCAAACGGCGCATGCGCGCCAACACACGCATAGTTAAGCGCTTACTTTCGTTCAACATTCTGTTCGCCAGTTTATGGACATGTGTTATCTTGAGCAAACTCAACGCTGCGGCCAATATGTGAAGGCCTATATGGGGGCACAGACCACGAGCGCTGGCTGGTCGCGGTGGCGCAACGCCAGCCAACTGCGAACGCCCATATTAATGCGACGTTAATCTCGACTCCATCTACTAATTAATTGAGTCTTGGTGTGTCTTTGTTTTGTTGTGGTTCTCTTTCCTCACTAACCTTACCTCAGCGCACGCTTGGCGAGTTTCGCGCCAACAACATCTTCGCGCGCACTTCACTGGCTGCAAGACATTATCATCGCCGACGTTTGAATGTGTATTGGTGTACATTTGTGCATGTGTCGGTGCTTAGTTTATATTATTTTTCTTTAAAAGCCACTTTTAATTTTCTGCTTTTACCGGCTGATGCACTTTGGCAGCTTTGGCGGCCACAACGAGCGACCACAGCAAACGCGAGCGCGAACGTCATGACAGCAGTGGCGATTGTGCAAAGGCGGGGGACTGGTTCTAGGAGACTTGTTGCATGTGCACACACTCGGCTCACCTCGGAATCTCTGTTATTTTTGTTATTTCCAATAGGAAATTGCATTTCTAAAGAACGCATAGGCTGAGCTATCTTTACATACACACACACACACACACATACTAATATGCTACTTACATATCCATACATCTCCACGCATCCACTCATCTTTAAATGCATACACACATTCACAGGCATACACATGCCTTATATGTGCGTCTGCTGTCCACAGCACTCATTCCGCAAGTTTTGCTGCGCTCTGCTCGGTTCGGTTCCTTTGCGGCGGCCACATCCTTTTAATGCGCTCAATTCAAGTGTGTAGATAATTTTGACATTTTTTACTTATCTGAAGTTTATTCCTTTTGAAAAGGCAAATCTTGGCGTTGCTCTCAATTTGATGTGTGCTGGCAATCTGTATTAGCGTTGGCAGTTTTGCGGTTAAGTGAAGCTCTGCGAAAAGTGGCAAAACACATACAGTGACAAAGATACATAACGTCATATGTACATAAGTTACATTTGCCCATTCCCACATTATATATATGTATGTAGACCAAGCAAAGAAATGAACTAGTTATAAACCACCCTAAAGACTGGTATGCATCACAGATTCCGGTCATTCGCTCCGCTTCTTACTACTTCAAAATAAGCAAAATAAAATGAATTCTATTATGGATAAGAACCACTAATTTTTATACTCTCGCAACAAAGTTGCTAAGGAGAGTATTATAATTTTCTTCATATAACGGTTGTTTGTAAGTCATAAAACTAAAAGAGTCAGATATAGAGTTATATATACCAAAGTGATCAGGGTGACGAGTAGAGTTGAAATCCGGATGTCTGTCTGTCCGTCCGTCCGTCCGTGCCAGCTGTAACTTGAGTAAAAATTGAGATATCATGATGGAACTTGGTACACGTATTTATTGGCTCCATAAGAAGGTTAAGTTCGAAGATGGGCAAAATCGGCCTACTGTCACGCCCACAAAATGGCGAAAACCGAAAACGAACTAAGTGTTTCAGCCATAAATAAAGATATTAAAGTGAAATTTGGCACAAAGGATCGCATTAGGGAGGGGCATATTTGGACGCAATTTTTGTGGAAAAGAGGGCGTGGCCCCGCCCCCTACTAAGTTTTTTGTACATTTCTCGGAAACTACTATAGCTATGTCAACCAAACTCTACAGAGTCGTTTCCTTCAGGCATTTCCATATACAGTTCAAAAATGGGAGAAATCGGATAATAACCACGCCCACCTCCCATACAAAGGTTATGTTGAAAATCACTAAAAGTGCGTTAACCGACTAACAAAAAACGTCAGAAACACTAAATTTTACGGATGAAATTGTAGAAGGAAGCTGCACCCAGGCTTTTTTTAAAAATTGAAAAAGGGCGTGGCCTCGCTCACTTATGGACCAAAAATCATATCTCAGGAACTACTAGACCGATTTCAATGAAATTCAGTATATAATATTTCCTTAACACCCTGATGACATGTACGAAATATGGGTGAAATCGGTTCACAACCGCGCCTTCTTCCAATATAACGCTATTTTGAATTCCACCTGATGCCTTCTCTGTATAATATATATGTACATTAGGAACCAATGATGATTGCGGAATAAAACTTTACACAAATACGGTATTTGAAAAATATGTGTATGACGGATAATGAAATCTCGATTATCACTTTATCATGCGAGAGTATAAAATGTTCGTTGACACCCGAACTTAGCCCTTCCTTACTTGTTTTAATTAATAAAGTTGCAAAAATATCGGTTCCTTTTCGGACTATATCGATATCAGCTGGAACTATCTAGTTTTGTATTAGTATTTTATGGACTAGTTGGCAGTTTGATTTGAAATAATGTTTTCGTATTATATTGAACGATACAAGTCAATGTATCATTCTGATATAAAGAGTGATCCATTTCGAGGTTCTCTACTTTTTCATCAATAAATGCCAGAATCTTCAAATTTAATGGGGAATGTTTATTATCATGCGAAATAACATTCTTTGGCATTTAGTTTTTGAAGATTAAATCTTTCAAATGTTGTTCGTGGCTACGTCTCATGCGTTGAGTCTAATTTTCGTAGAATCGTTCGAGCTTTTCGACTGGTAAATGTGTTGTTTACAAGAACCTTAAATATTCTACTCGTCCAAAAAGTAGATTTGAATCGAGAATATTTTCGCGCGATAATGTTTTACAACTTTCGACGAGAATTAACTCAGCAACAGTACATCGATGAACATAATTCAGATTTTAGCAATGAAGCTTCATCAAGGATCACTGCGGATTTGATTGTAAAAAAATTGTTCATATTGGATCGCACACAATTCGTCAATCGCTAAAAAAAGTATAGTGCCGTTTGGTCGAAGGTAAACAGCTGTCGATTGTAAGAGTGTTTCCAGATAAGCCGAGTCCAAAAAAAATTCTTTGCGCATTTGTGTCGCAATTAGTTGCCTATTTTTTGGAAAAACTTTTTATGTCGCAACCATATCACTAGAAAAATGCAGAACAGTAAATTCTCTTGTTGCACTTAACCATTTGTTTGCCAGTGGTCTTTCAAGAATTCAAGAAAACCAACCGCTGAAGATGGATCCCTCTTCATCACGACAATGTGAGCCTTCACACATCGACTGAAACAAATTCATTTTTGAGCACTTAAAACATCGATTTGATCAGTCATCTGTCGTATAGTCCTTGGTACCGAATGACTTTTTTCATCCCCGTACGGAAAATATAAACTAAGA
This sequence comes from Bactrocera tryoni, assembly GCF_016617805.1. Classification (NCBI taxonomy): domain Eukaryota; kingdom Metazoa; phylum Arthropoda; class Insecta; order Diptera; family Tephritidae; genus Bactrocera; species Bactrocera tryoni. The sequence continues at coordinate 64,713,165 of NC_052502.1, read as the reverse complement.
GGTCAACGTTTTTGGGAGAAATCTCAATCAGAGCTCTAAAGTGCTTCGAAAATTGCTTCCAAGACCTGCAAATGTGTATAGATCATAATTGGTAATAATTTTAAAAAACAATGTAGTGATTTTCGATTATTAATATTTGCTTATGTTCTCTAATCCAGAAATATAAAAGGCAACCATACCTATGAAGAGTCATGTATAGCAATTAGCAGATAACTCCATTTGCCATCCCGATTGGGGGAAAAGTACCTCGTATAGACCTGCGCGAATGAGCCGACTTGCCCTTTATTTCTTGACATTGACTCCCTGCCCTAATTTTACCTAAATCGCATTTTACAGGTATGCTGCAGTGTCCACTGTATCTATAGTGTTGAAGTATTCCATATTAACCATTTGAATCAAAACAATTCGGAAATGATCGTAAATTATATATGTATATGTATTTATACAAGGTGCTTTCCAAAGTAAACAGGACTTTTTGAATCTAGCGCCCCCTGGTGGCACCATCTATGTATATGTCGACTGGTGCATTAGAATTCGCTATCTTTATCGATTGTCCAGTGAGAATTTCATGACATTTCATTGATTGGAAGTGAAGTTATTGCGTTTTAAGTGTCAGTATGTTTGTGTTATCGGTGCGAAAATGAGCTTCGAACAAAGAGCCTACATTAAATTTGTTTTAAAATTGGTAAAACTTTTACCGAAACGTTTAAATTGATGAAACAAGTTTAAGGCGATGATTGCCTATCCCGTAGCAGAGTGCACGAGTGGTTTCAACGTTTTCAAAGTGGTCGTGAGGACATAAATGACGATCAACTTGTGGGCCAATCAAAATCCGTGATCACCGGAAATTCCATCGAAACTTTGCGTGAATTCATCAAAAATCAGCCTAAATCATCATTGAAATTCATGGAAATGGAATTGGACATCCCCAAAACATCGATTTATCGCATTTTGACCGAATGTTTAGGCTTTTCGAAAGGTGTGTGCATGGTTTGTTCCGCACAAATTGACTGACGACCAAAAATTGCTCAGCATCCAACATTCGAAGGACGATTATTTGACTAAAAATCACATTTTAACCATTAACCACTCCCCGTATTCACCTGATATGGCAGCGTGCGACTTTTTCCTTTTCGGAAAAATGCATTTGTTCATGAAAGGAAAGCGTTATGCAGACGTAGTGGCCATTCAAAAGCCTTGCACCGGCATACTGGCGGCCATACCGGCCAACGAGCTGAAACACTCGTTCGACATGCTTTTGGACCGTGTAAAAAGTTGTATTGAAGCAGAAGGCGACGATTTTTAATAAAATAAATTGATTTTGCCGAAAAATCCATTTGTTCTGCTTTTTTTTTAAGTCCTGTTTACTTTGGAAAACACCTTTTACATATATTAAAGGAGTCAAATCTGATGGGTATTTTGGTGTTGTTCAACATTAGCTTACACAGCTGTATTAGCCTTGTGGGGATACCAAGTTCAGACATAGCGGCATAGAGGCAGTTCATTTTTGTGCTTTGTGTATCGATCTTCCTTCCACGAGTCTTTTCCAAGATTTGGCGCATGGTGAAGTGCTAGCCGATAGTACATTTTCAAGGTCTAATGTCATACTAATAAGGTTCAATCAGTTTTTAGGCGGTGGCCTTCAGTCTTTCACACACTACGCGCAATACGACCTTATACACGATATTACAGAATTTGGCGTAGATTGTGGAGTCCTCCTCTTTGTGGATTGGATAGAGCGCACTTAGGTTCCAATCGTTGGGCATGCTTTCGTCTGACTACATCTTGCAAAGAAGCTGGACGTAAAGAGCTGCAAAATATCGTCCCACAGTTCCTTTATTCCGAGTTGCTGATGAGTGCTCTTAGAAAGCAGGATGCGTTCTACGTGGTGGGTTCTAAACCCAGCACACAACCTCGCTAGGCGACTGGTATACCGTTAGCATTTGGTACCAAAAAACAAGAAATTTAGTTTTACTTTTCAATTGACGCTTCATGTTAAAGCTTTGATCTTAAGCCGACCCGATATCACCGAAGAAATGTCTTATAATATTTTGTACATGTGTGCTCTGTGATTAAAAACCTCGGATGATTTGTGTATATGTACATTGTACATACTCATTTCTACTTGCTTGATTTCGTCTATTTGTCTTAAGCTAGCGCACCAATCATAATAGAAGTACTATTGCCAGCACAGAAAAGATAATTTCCAATCATTCAGAAAATCGACAAATCTCTCAATTTGCGCTAGGTTTTAAGAGGAGGATTTTCATATGTACATATACAAAAAGTATATGTACTTTTATTTGCTGTATGTCAGTATGTATGTATATGACGATCTGTAGTATTAATTATTTGCTTTTTATTCACATTTCACTGTGCTGACTACGGCCCAAGGAGTGTTTGTTCCACTTCATGCTGTTGACATAAGCACAAAAGCAAACAATAAGTACAAAGCAAGGGATCGGCGTACAATGGAGAGAACATGCGTTCGCCGTCAACCATGTTAACGAAAGAAAAAACCAAACAAAAGGTAGGTATTGCACCCTTGTCGGATCATTTCGCATATGATGGGAATAAGAGGATATGGCAAATTATGTGCAATTTCGTATTTTTTATTTGTTCAGACGATTACTTCTGTTTTTGTTGTTAGTGATACTACTATTTATTCATACACAGGTATTATTTGAAGTACCAGACATCTTTTCGTTTCTTCAGCTTAAATGTTCTTCATCTTCCTTTCTCGTTCAATTTAATTGATACCTTGAGTGTGGATAATGATATTCAAAGGTCTCTTCTGAACCAATCATAATGAACCAGCGCACTTGGTAAGTTGGCTCTTGAATCGACAGCTGAGCACTAGAACTTTGTGTTACTGTTTTCAGAACTGTGGTCTACTAAAAACTGTTTCAAAAACTAGATTACCTCAGAGCTCTGGTGACTAATGAAGGGATGTCTCGACTACCTATCACTAGCATCCACTTACTACATGATTATACTGTTTTTGGTGACTGGCCACAGCGGTATTACCGGAAACTGCAAGACTGTTGAGCTTGCCAGGACAGATACCTTACGGGTAGGAGCTCCATTGACATTCTATTACCTACTGGATTGTTGGGCCTCAGACCAGCTCAGCAAGCGCTGGTCAACTACTAGTAGTTGTGTTGTCGTAAGATACTTCTGTCCAAGAATAAGTCAAAAGAGGTCTAGTGAAGTGCTTGCTTTCAACATTGTCCACCTTGAAATGGTTATTGGACAGTGTCCAGGTCTGGTAAAGACTCATGCGATAAGATTGAATATTTTACCGGTTGTCTGGTGCATTAGCTGTCCAAAAGAAGAGGAGATATATGTAATCATATCAACAATTTCCACTCGAATGTCCCATTCTTGTTAGATCGAAGCGAAAAAACCTCGAATCTCACACTTTTAGACAGCCATATAAATAGCGGAACTAGTGTGATAAGTTCAGGGCACTTTGTCGATATCTGGTATCCAGGAGTTTTTCATCTGCCTTCAAAATGAAATGTACATAAGAGTTTTAATGTGGTCCCACGCTATGTTGAGCCATCTAACATAACCTAACCTAGTTCCAAAATCTAACAATCTTTTTGCGTAGAAAATCTATACAGAAAGTTATTTTCGTAACTAGTTGAAAATATATAAATCGCAAGGCTCTTGGAAACTCTTGTAGCCCAAATAACGTTTTTGACAAGTACGCTTTGAAACCTCCCTCGAGAGATTAATACACGCTCAGAGCTTAAAGGCTTAAGCTCCGAATATCGGTACTGTAGCCGTTTCGTTTCTTAAAATGCTACTCGAATGGATTTTTCTGTTAAAATTAGTCTCTACATCGGCTGTTAAATGGTTCATTGTGGTTTGAAATTACATTGCACATCCAACCTTAGAGCCATAATGGAACTTTTGTGAACAAGCCCGAAACCATCCCATCAGCCGTTTCTGCAACATCACTTGACGGCCTTGGAGTCGTATTTGTGGTAAGTTTTGGTAGATATTTATTACTTGGAAGAGTTTACTAGTGATCCTTAAGGCGAATTAAGGGGGTATTCTGGTCTAGAAATTAAAAAAAATCGATTTTTTTTATATTTTCAAAGTTTAACTATTCAAGAATATGTGTACAAGTGGATTTTTCAAAATTCAAATTATTTTCGGAGATATAGGTATTTTTCTGACCCAGCATCCAATCTGGTTCGGCCGGAACTAATCGAACAAAAGACTTTACGCGAAACTTTGAACGCGTTTTTCTCAAAACTGACTTTTTCGGAACGATACCCACGATTTCTCAGGTTCTACTGGACCGATTTACTTGATATTTTTATAGAGTCTTCTTTATAAGATTGGCTATGGTTGGAACTAGCCCTATCCCCAAATTTTTGTTTTTATTATTTTTAAAAAATTCGAAATAGTCAGAAAAAGTGACCAAAAAAAACTTGTTTACACTTTTCCGTAGTTCCGGCCATTGCGACATTATTTTAGATTAATAATCTGTTTTTTTTTGGTTTCAGATAACTAGGAGGGTTGAAATCTTGAGTATGGTCACGTGGACATTTTTAGAGACCCCCCACTTCGTCAGCTCATAATTTTTGGAATTTTCTGCTTTTTTAGTTTTTAATTTTTTTCTGTACTCTTCTAAAATTAACAAATAACTAATAAAAAAAATGGATAGTAAAAATATTAATTGGCTTTTTTTTACGACACTTTAAAAATTACCTGAAATTCATGCTTCTAGACCAGAATACCCCCTTAATTAAAAGTTTGACCGCAATTAGCCAAATAAGCTCAAGGGATCACAGTTTTTTATACCTGTAGAGAAACTGTCGTATTTCAGCTACAGGAAAATTCCGCTCACTCCGAACTTGTTGGTGAACTCATATGGATCATCAGCCCTTCTCTAATACCGTGCAACGAAGGATGTTGATATGTATGGCCTTAATGCCAACAAGAAGGCGCTATATGCCATACAGTCAAGGTTATGCGATTTAAAACCACTGGATTGTTTTTTTGTGGTGCTATATGAAGTCGTTTGTCTACGCAAATAAGCCTGAGACGATAGAAAGAGAATAATCCAATTGCTGCAAAAACTAGTCGAAAATGGAGTCTTTCGAGTTGAATTCTTTTGAGCCAGCAGTTCTACTAACTTCAGTAGCTGCTTAAACCAGTACTATTTATGGTATTTCATTTATAGTAAGGGAAGTGAGTACTACCGACGAAAGCACGAAAGCTTAGGAAGCCGCCAATGTGATTGCACGTACTTATTCAGCTCCAAACATGCCTAGGCACATTTCAGCTAGTAAATATGTATTTAGTTGTAAGTGGATATATGTATAGTATAAGAATGCTTGTAAGAGCTATTACTATACCAGAGTAATTATGTACTTTTTATTACTATGGCTTCGGCAACGCCGCCGCCACAACCATTGTCATAGCCACCGCCACCGTAGTTGGGCAGGAATAGCTTTGTGTGTCTTCATTTCACTGGCATAAGTGTGCTTTGCAACAGGAGTTGCCAGCAAACGCTTTGAAGTATGATAAGTAATATGATATGTTAATGTTATATCGCAGCACTAATACCTGCTTACATTTAGATTTGTAATCGTTTAAATCCCTTTGAACTTGAGACATTACATACTTGGTTACATCGGTGTGCCATACGAAACTACATCCATTTCCTCAGCAGTGACAACGCTTTGGTAGCTGATGTAAGTTTGAAAGGGAAAAGCGCAAAAGCTGCGACTGATGGATAATTCTATAAAGAAGACTTATTTATTTGAGTAACAACAACAGCTACTGGACGGGTTCTCAAATGATATACCATAAGAGCCCTACATTGGCCTTGATAAGAGTGTTGTTATTTTTGGTTAGGTTAGTTAAATGGGCTGATTTTTGTGTGTACACCAATAATTCCACTTGAGCAGCTAAAAGGTCTGTGAGTTGTTATGCCCCGAACTTCTAGGCATAAATCACAATGACCGTCGCAGATCATTAATTTCCAATATGAAGGCTGTCTTTTCATTCTGGAACTGACTTACATATAGGATGGAGTCTAGTGTAGAAGTTCACGCAAGTGAGGAAAGTTCTCTGATCGCCATTCACTTGGGAGTGGCCAGAAACGATTCTTTTACATATGACTCAAGCAGCTCATGACTTCCGGTCTTTGACCAAGTATCCTCTGGGTAGCCTAAGAACATCCGTTTGAAGGCGAGCTAAAGTGAGAAGGCGAAATATCTCCTACATAGGGTTGTGCGCTGGGTTTGGGAGCCGCCACGTAAAAAAAACACTCCCAATGAAAGGAAGCAACAAGCCTCGGTTGATCAAAGGGGGGTCTTTTGATGACGACCATGGCAAACGAAATAAGGAGCCAGCGCGGGATTGCTCTTGCCAACAGGTGCAATTGAAAAGTAAAGTCCTCTCTCGACGAACAAATCTCTATAAGTCGTTCATAATTCCCGTCCTGCTATATGGTGCAGAGGCTTGGACGATGACAGCAACCGATGAGTCGACGTTACGAGTTTTCGAGAGAAAGGTTCTGCGAAAGATTTATGGTCCTTTGCGCGTTGGCCACGGCGAATATCGCATTCGATGAAACGATGAGCTGTATGAGATATACGACGACATTGACATAGTTCAGCGAATTAAAAGACTGCGGCTACGCTGGCTAGGTCATGTTGTCCGAATGGACGAAAACACTCCAGCTCTGAAAGTATTCGACGCAGCACCCGCCGGGGGAAGCAGAGGAAGAGGAAGACCTCCACTCCGTTGGAAGGACCAGGTGGAGAAGTACCTGGCTACGCTTAGAATATCCAATTGGCGCCACGTAGCGAAAAGAAGAAACGACTGGCGCGCTGTTGTTAACTCGGCTATAATCGCGTAAGCGGTGTCTACGCCAATTAAGAAGAAGAAGACTTACATAACCTCATAAAACTCTTTGTTTCTTTAGCTGAAAGCCGGCTTGTACCGGTTAACTGTTCTCTATTTGAATTGAAAATTGAATTGTTGGTCTTCTGTGAATCACTAGCCGTGCAGTATTTCATGCCGGTGAATTGTGTTCTGTGTACTATATTTTTGGCTATTTTAGTTAAATATGGAGGTTAGTGATGTAGTTGGTTGTTGACTCCGATTCGAAATTGTAGTGTTTTCGTCCATTCTCGTAGGACTTATAGGATTTGGTGTTGGTTCGCCGAGAGAAGACTTTACTTTCAATCGCTTACTCACTCGGTAGAATTTTTCGACTCCGATTCGAAATTGTAGTGTTTTCGTCCATTCTCGTGGGACTTATAGGATTTGGTGTTGGTTCGCCAGCTTGAAGAAGACTTTACTTTCAACTGCTTACTTACTTCAAAGAAGCAACTGTTGACAAGAGTGATATTGCGTTCCAAGATAGATCTATAGCTTCAAGGTTCTACAACTTCAGATCGGTTGAGTTCGTTCTTTCCAATCTATAGGAAACATTTTTGGTTGGCGCTATAGAATTTATGATTTTTTATAAGAAACTCGCGGTATACTGGTCACCTTTCTATAAAGGAACCTCAAATTTAAGTTGTCAAAAAGTGTTTCTTCTAGATCTTGTAGTTAAATAATATGCTGTTGCTTGGAACAGTATTATGTGCAGCTACATTTCTTTTATATTGTAAAGTTATGTCTCACCTCACCCCCCATTAGACTCCAAAGTTCACAAGCAAAAACGACATTTAATATGTTTACTGATAGAGTCCACGTCTTCATATTATTTTCTATGTTTAATATTTGTTGAAGTAATGTAAATTCCATGTTTGACTACGAAGATATGAGCATACTCGTACAATTTATATACAGACATATGGTATATAGGCGTAGCAGCAGAAACTTATGAACATTTTGCTAGTTCTCATTTCTATTTTCCATTGTTTGACTTTACTTTGCTCTTGCGTTCGAACTCAATCTGCTGAATAACCGTCTTTTCGCCTCGTCTCTTTTATTTGTCGCTGGCCAACATCAACTATGTCGTTTTCTGGTCGGCTGAGTTCAAAAGCGATTATTAATCTCTGTACTTGTCTTTAGTACTTTTAAATACGTTTGAGTACTTTATTTAGTATTGTTGATACTTTGCCGACGAAAGACGTTGGACACACTGCATGATGTTTGTGTGAATTGGACTAGACCCCGTTGAACTATTCGCGGATAATGCATATACAATTACACACTGTTGTGCAAAATAACTGTAGTCGCCCCAATGTTATTACACTAAAGACTGAAAATGATGCACGCAACTGTGTCTATAATTCCTTGCTAAGGTTTTCAGGTCTTTTCCACTTAGTGCCTCACTCAGCTACAATTTGCTTTAGTTGTACAAGTACTAGATGACATAACGGTGCAATTGTTTTACATTCAGCACTTTATTTATATAAAATTTGTATAAAGTTCTTAAGGTTCTTTGTCATTTTCTTTATTCTCTTTTTATTTTAAACTGAATAAGAGCTGAATACAAAATTTCTTATTCACCATGTGATTGAGCATTTCGCGCTTTATTCAGCTATTATTTTAGTCTGAGTAAGCGCAAAGTTCCGAAATTCGATCTCTAAAATTGAGCCAGCATTCAGCCCATAATTAAGCCATTTTTTTCTCTAGCTGGGTAAGCACTGGTTGACAAAAAGCTATAATTGTTTTTGCATTCAGCACTTTATTTATATAAGGAATCGGGCCTTTTGACATTCAGCGTTTATTCAACAGTCATTGTTTAGCTGAATAAGCGCTGGATGACTGAATGGTCCAGGTCTTTTGACAGTCAACGCCCAATTCAGCTTTTATTTACTTAAGCTGGATAAGTACTAAAGGCCAAAGTTTGATTTTACAATTGATTTAACTCTCTTTAACTTATTCAGCTATGGTTTTCATAAATTCAGTATGTGGTAATTGGCAAAGCGTTCGTATACTTGGTATGGAGTTGCATAATACTTTTAAATACGAGGGCTGCTATATATATTCTGGCCTAGGGCAACACTAAGAGTTGCCAGGTGCAATCTGACATTTCCATTGGAAAGTTTGACATTATTTTTTAGCATAACATCACTCAGAACGTTTTGTCATTTAATCGTGAATTGTTTTATTTACAGGGAATTAAAAAATTCATCTCGGCCAAAAATGGAATTAACTCGTGAACATTTTCGTGCGATCATTTTTCACAAATTTCGACGTGGATTATCACGACAAGAGTGCATCGATGAACTAAAATCTTTGTATGCGCTATGAAGCACCATCCTAAAGCACTGTGAAAAACTGGTACAACGAATTCAATCGTCGCCGACGCTCGCTCAAAGACGAATTCCGTGAAGGTCGTCCAAAACAGCCGTTGTGCCAGAAAACATCGATGCCGTACGTGAACTGATAATGCAAGACCGTCATGTAACATACCTTCAGATAGAGGCATGCCTATACATTTCTCCCACCAGCATACATTCGATATTGCATGAACACCTGGCCGTAAAAAAGGTTTGTTCTCGTTGGATCCCGCACAATTTGACAATCGCTCAAAAAAAGGCTCGTGTGGATTGGTGTAAAGAAATGCTGAAAAAATACGATCGCGGTGCTTCAAAAGACGTTTATAAGATCGTCACAGGTGACGAATCATGGATCTATGCGTATGAGCCCGAAACAAAACAGCAATCGACAAAAAAAAAAAAAATAAAAATAAAAAAAAAAAAAAAAAAAAAAACATTTTCGTTGATAAATATGCCTATTTATATTATTAGGCCAGAAATATATATAGCAACCTAGCAAATTGGAAAAGATATTCTCTTACGAGGCCGCCTAAACAGCCACGCTGTTGAAGAATGAGCTTGAATTGTACACTACAAAGAGGAGGAATATGCAATCGCCAATTCTATAAGCAACCAGCAAGCTTCAACTATCCACACCTAAGGAATTGAATATTAAGTTGTAAGCATTTTGAAAATCATTGTAAACATGTGCATTGATTTTAAGCAACACTGTAAATTGTATACGTGATGCAATCACAGAAACATTGGATAATACGTTGTCGTTTGGTCACTAGCGTGGGCTTGCCTGGTCGCAGTCTCTTCCAAAGTTATCGGTTCGCATAAAGTCAATAAATGGTTTTATTAAGCGCGGTATAAGTCGCCATAATGACGTATTGATATTCACTAGTCGTACTGACAGAAGAAATGCGCATGAAGACAGTGGTGCAATTTAAAATGTGTGTGGTCGTCGTGCGACTTTGAGCGCCTACTACGTGGGTGTAGCTGGCGGCATTGTCATGGACAGAAACCGTGAATACCTAGGTTGCGGGTGTGGTTTGCCAAGAGTGTGAAAGAAATGTATATTAAATATGCTCATCATCATACCTGCCTGATGTACACCTGTGTGCATTAACTGCCGTTTTTGTCCACACATATCCTCATCAGTCAGGGCTTCTGTCAACCGCCTTTTGCTGCGCACCAGACGTCATATCTTCAAGCTTTTATTTCAACTCTCCTCATCCTTTCGCGATACACGCCCTTCGGCGCGCTTGCCAGTCACATGCGCTAGCCGGGCTAAGTTGTGGCAAATTGCAAAATTCGTTGCACATTTGCAACGCGGCTCCGCGCCGTCATCAACGCCCCTATGGCGGCGCGATTGCGCACCGATAAGCATCTGCGCGTTGCGATCGCGCGGCAATACGCGCAAATAAATACATAATACGTACATTTGTATGTGTGTCTGGCTGCGCGCGCGCGTTGTGTACACTCCTTCAAAGCGATTGTTGCGATTTTCTACCAACCTCTGACGCTTGCCTGGCGCGAACAATGCGCAAAAATTAAAAAATTAAGCTCGCAGCAATGCACCAACTCATTTTCGATTCGCTATTTTTTTCTGCGCACCAGTGCAATAGCAACGTTAGCGTATTACAACAACCATCTGCTGCTGTTGTTGTTGTTAATGCAATTGTTGCTGGTTTTTATAGCTGAGCGTAGAGGCTTATCTCCCCGCCGGAAATCAAAGCGGACTTCAAAGCGCGCCGCCGCGCGCCACCAGCCAGCGCGGCTAATTCGCTGACTGAACGACTGTCGTTTTATTTTCGTTTTCGTTATTTTTTCTCTATTTTATTGCTTTATGAGCTGTGGTTTTTGCTGCTAGATTTAGCAGTAACTGTTGCTGTTTTTATTGCTGGCAATGCGGTGCGCGGCTGAGTGACGGCGCGGCTGTGCTGATGTCTTTGCAATTCGCATTTTAATGCAATTGCTGCCGGTGGGCAACAAAGTTGTTGCGTATTCATAAATTCATGTCGCTGTACTGTTGTTGTTGAGACTGTGTGTGTTTTTCGCGATACAATGCTTTATGACCCAGCGTAATGTCTGCATTTCGGAGCGTTCACGTTGGCGTTTTTGTACTTTGTTCTGTGCTTTCAAGTGTGGCGCAGCAAATTCGCAGGTGTGAATGCTTTTTTCAGCTACCCTTATAAATTTAATGTCTATTGTTTCGGTTAATGTATGTAAATAATAATAAAATTAATTTAAGTACAAACGGAATACTAATCCACCGGAAAACTTACAAGCGTGTGGATGTATATTAATTGGTCAACATAATTACTATATTCCGCAAATAACAACACTAGTTTCGAATTGGTGCTGCTGTTACCAGTCCATGCTTAAAAACGCACGAATTCAACAAAGAGCCAGCATTTGCATTTATTTATTGGCATAATTTCCGTAAAAGCATTGTTTTTTAAGAAATTAACTAGTTCCGAAGTAGACCGAATATTACTACTTCAACCTAATGCTGCTATAAAAATGAAAGCTTACATATGCAATCTGAAGTGCCATTAGAGATTTATACTTCGGCATAGTTTTCATATAACTAATGTTTTTGTAGTTGTAGTACTATATAAATCTGTTGCTGTCAACCCAGCTGTCAAAGTAAACGTTTGCGTTTGACATTCAGTTTAGCATTATTTGGCAAATTACTCTCGACTATCTCGGAAGAAGTTGAATTGCAGCGCCCCTCATAAATTGAGGCTAAATCAACTGAAAAGCGCGATAAATCAATAACTAAATAGGTCAAAGACGTAAAAATTTGCCACTGGGATGGTATGAGAAAGTTTTATGGGAGCCGGTGTGAAAATTGGACAATGGGCGTGGCACCGCCCACTTTTTGGCGAAATCCCATATTTCGAGAACCGACTGACCGATTTCGATAAAATTTTGTATGTGGCATTTTCTTATGCCACGTTGTGAAAATGAGCGAAAAGAACAGCTGGTACGACTAGGACTGCCGTGTCGCAGCGGAGAGAAAACAGACTGTCTACCTCGCAACGTTACGATCGACCACAACACGTGCGGGATGGGATAGATACCGAGAGTTAAAGAGGGAAGCAAGACGCATTTATAGACAAAAAACGAAAGAGGCAGAAATGTGTGAGTACGAAGAGCTTGATAAGCTGGGCGACAGGGTAATGCTCGAAAATTCTACGAAAAATTGCGAGCAAACAGAAAGTTTCAAGACCGGAGCATACTCTTGTAGAATCCCCAATGGCGATCTAGTCACTGATGCCCAGAGCATGGCAGTGAACGCACAACACCAGGAGAAGAATAACCCGATTCCCCAATCCATGATGATGGAGCAGACGTTCCATTGCCCGACCATGAAAAAGTTCGAATAGCAATTACCCGTCTGGAGACCAACAAAACAGCAGGGGCCGATGGATTGCCGGCCGAGCTATTCAAACGGCGAAGAACTGATAAGGAGCATGTATCAGGTTTTTTGTAAAATATGGTCGGATGAAAGCATGCCCAACGATTGGAATTTAAATGTGCTCTGCCCAATTCACAAAAAGGGAGACCCCACAATCTGCGCCAACTACCGTGGGATAAGCCTCCTCAACATCTCGTATAAGGTTCTATCGAGCGTATTGTGTGAAAGATTAAAGCCCACCGTCAACAAACTGATTGGACCTTATCAGTGTGGCTTTAGACCTGGAAAATCAACAACCGACCAGATATTCACCATGCGCCAAATTTTGGAAAAGACCCGTGAAAGGAGAATCGACACACACCATCTCTTCGTCGATTTCAAAACTGCTTTCGACAGCACGAAAAGGTGCTGCCTTTATGCCGCGATGTCTGAATTTGGTATCTCCGCAAAACTAATATGGCTGTGTAAACTAACGTTGAGCAACACCAAAAGATCGGGAAGGACCTCTCCGAGCCGTTCGAAACCAAACGAGGTTTCAGACAAAACGACTCCTTATCGTGCGACTTCTTCAACTTGCTGCTGGCGAAATAATTCGAGCTGCAGAACTTAATCGAGCAGGCACAATCTTTTATAAGAGTGTACAGCTGCTGGCGTATGCCGATGATATTGATATCATCGGCCTTAACACCCGCGCCGTTAGTTCTGCTTTCTCCATACTGGACAAGGAAGCAAAACAAATGGATCTGGCAGTGAACGAGGACAAGTCGAAATATCTCCTGTCATCAGACAAACAGTCGTCGCACTCGCGACTTGGCTCTCACGTCACTGTTGAGAGTCATAACTTCGAAGTTGTAAATAATTTCGTCTATTTAGGAACCAGCATTAACACCACCAACAATGTCAGCCTGGAAATCCAACGCAGGATAACGCTTGCTAGGAGGTGCTACTTCGGACTAAGTAGGCAATTGAGAAGTAAAATTCTCTCTCGACGAACAAAAACCAAACTCTATAAGTCACTCATAATTCCCGTCCTGCTATGTGGTGCAGAGACCTGCTAGGTCATGTTGTCCGAATGGATGAAAACACTCCAGCTCTGAAAGTATTCAACGCAGTACCCGCCGGGGGAAGCAGAGGACCAGTTGGGGAAGGACCTGGCTTCGCTTGGAATATCCTATTGGCGCCAAGTAGCGAAAAGAAGAAACGACTGGCGCGCTGTTGTTAACTCGGCTATAATCGCGTAATTGATGTCTACGCCAATAAAGAAGAAGAAGAAGTTCGAGTACTTCGTCTGGTAATTGGCGAATGACACGCGTGATGGTTTGTTCCAAGGCCTGATTCGAGGCGACGTTGTCCGCATAGACATTAGACTTTGTATATCCCCACAGGAAAAAGTCTAACGGTGTGATATCACACGATCTCGGTGGCTAATCGACCGACCTAAAACGTGACATTATCTGCTCACCAAAGTGTTCTCTCAATAAATCTATTAATTGAATATTTCTCAGTTCTAAAAATTTTAAATACAAAAACCACAACCCTCTTACACCTGCGCTGAGAGCACTTAGACACGACTAAATACTACAAGTACCCCCATTAGTGGTTGCAACGAACGCAAACAACACAACAAAAATGAAAATTATGTTCGAAGCCACACAAATCGAACCAGAGAACACGGCTGCGAACGGCATAAACATTATAGCCGGGGAAAAATAAACAAAACCGGCACAACGAAAAAGATAAACTACGAGCAGGGAAGATGAAAGCACATTTGCCGCTTGGTGTGCAAAATCAACAACAACGCTTACAACTTGGCAGACTGTTTGGTAGTTGCATGCAACATGTTTGAAAGCGCTCGAACCAGTTTGAAGCGCGTACACTTTGCGGCCGAGGTATATCAACAGCTGCCTAGTGGAAATTTGAAGAATTCTTCCAGCGGATGTCGAGTGAAACGTATGTGCTATAACGAGCGCGCTCCGTACCTTTATTGTACAAAAGTTAGTGCAGCAACAACAAAGTGTAACGTAAACGCGTCGTGTGTGTTTGTTGTTTACGCTGAAGTGCGTGTGCGAGATTTCTTACACACTTTTGTAGAAAACACAAAAATAACAACGAAAACTCATAATTAGGCTACGCGCTGATTAAGTACGTGTGCGCGCGTTTGTGTTGGTGTGCGAACGCACGAAAACTCGTTGCCTACCTGAGGCAACGCCGCTTGACTCAGTTACATTGGCGGTTGGCTGCTTTGTGCGTTTTTGTATTACTCGCATTCTTTTCGGTTTCTGCCTTTTGTGTTGTGTTTTTGATGCGCTTGAGGGAATTCCATGCGCTTTGATGTTATTTTCATGTGACCCGACAGCAACAACAACGACAAGCGCAACATGAAAAGTGGCCATATAGTCAGTGCTCCATAAAATCGTGTAAAGCTGCTATTTATTTGCAGCGGCAGTGAATGTGTAAAGAAGGAAACAACACAAAGAAGTAGCAGAAACGGCAGAGAACAGCCGCAAAAACAATAAGCATACAATAAGAGGGGCAGTAGATAAATAATAAGTGTTTGTGGCATGCTATAATAATGCTAAATAACAACGCAGATTGTTTACATGGAAAACCAAAAGGGAATGTAAAATAAAAAAGTGTGCCTGGTAAGCTGCACAACGCTGTACGCTTAGAATTCGGGCGCGTTTGCGTAATATGCCAGTGACAAAGTTGTACTAGTTTGCTTAATATTTACAAAAACAACAAATACAAAATTTAAAAAATATTTTTTTGATAATAAAATAAGTGACAACAACAAATAGTTGCTATTAAACACAATGTGCTCCCATAAAATGTGTCGTCCCTATGCGAGCATGTGCTCTGTAATCTACTGCATTATCCTGCAATTAGTTGCAACCGCTCACGCTGCGAACACCGGCTCGGCAACGAATCAACACATGTCCAACGGTGTCATCAGCGGCAGTAGCAGCAGTGTGGGCATTGCCAATGGCAACAATGGATTACAATGTCAACGCATCACGGTGCCGGCATGTCAGGGTCTGGGCTACAACATGACAGCTATGCCGAATTTGGCCGGACACACCAACCAGTTGGAAGCCGAACTGCGGGTGGGTACAAAAAACAAACAAAAAAAAACAAAGAAATACAAAAATGACAAATAATACAAAGAAATTACCGAAAAGTGCACGAAAGTGACCAATAGGCAATAATTACCAATACGAGTACAATAACGTCTTTCAAAAACTGCTAAATTAGCTGTGAGCTCACTGAGTTATGACACATTAGTGCCGGATTTGATATTCTGTCATGCTTAAATAGAGAAACTATGAATCGCTCAGCCAAAAATATGTATAGAGTTATTGTGTGGCTAATCAATTTGGTTTACAGTTACTCTTTGCGATTCGTCAAAGTTTGGAGAGTGGCGTAGCGAACAGACAACTGGCATAAATAAACTATAGATAAAATAACGAGCGCTTATAATACTTTAGAGGTTATCATAACTGGATAAATTTGCTGTAGTTAATGAAGTAGAAGAAAAGACGTTAACTTCGGTTGCAACGAAGCTCTGGAAAGGTGGTCCGTTTATATGATAGCTACATACATGTATATGCTTTTGTGGTACCATCTGAACAATATGTTCTGTAGCGTTGCTTCAGATAAAAACCTATGTCAAAATTCGTGAAAATATTTTACCAAATAAAAGAATTTTTTACACAAAGACTTGAGTTTGATCGGTCAGTGCTTGTGTCAGCTATATGCTATAGCTATCCAATATCGGTGGTTCGTACAAATGAGTAGCTGCTGGCTGAGAAAAGTACGTTTGCACAGGTTCCTTTTCAGTTCGTTATTCCAAAAACTGAAAGACTAGTTCACTTAAAGAGTGAACCATTTCGAGGTTCGTAGGGTCGTATACCTATATTTCCATTAATTCCAGTGCACTGAAGATCAGCTTGACAGTGCCTTTAAGAGACCGAGCGTAGTACATATTTTTACTTTTTTCTATTTAATTACTTAACCTTTTTTACAACAATTAGCTAGAAAAACATTTTCCTTCATGTTTTATTCAAAGCGTTCTAAAAGCCTTAATAATTTACATTCGCAATTATTTGATTTACGCTGCAACACCTAATCCAGCCACCATCAAAGCCTCCTACCTATAGCTATACTCGTTTCCAAATAATTGCAGCGCGAGTTGCTTGGCGCGGCACATCTGTCTAACTGTTAGTTGCTGTGTCGTGCCACCGAAAGCCCCGCATGCCTTTGATGAGTTCGGTGGAGTGCTGTGTTGAGATGCGTTCCTTTGCGTTTCGCGGCTAAATACAAATGGAAAAACCACTTGCTCACACGCCAGCACTCGCATATAAAGATCAGACACTTTAGATAAGCACGCACAGCCGTTGAATGACAGCTCAAGTAGTGAATGACAACGGCTCGACCGATCGGCCGCCTGTGGCTGTACGTACTACAGACATATATATGTTTGTTAGTTTGTATGTGTGTATATAGTGGCCCACTAAGTGTGTGATACTGACTTTATCGCTCGTAAAGAAAATTCTCAGAAGTTTCGTTTGTACGTGTTTTGTGAAAATTTCTTTAATATCAACATCAGTTGTTGTTGGAAATGGTTTGCGAATGCAAAGCGATGAATTACTGACTTTTTAGTGTGTGGTATATACTATACATATGTATATGCTTGGAGCTACATACTTGCAGATTAAAGTTTATATAATTATATAGATTGCCCTAAGTTTGAACCAGCATATCTGATATTAGACCGATTTTAGTCTTTGCAAAAAATTACTAGTACAGTAGAGGCCCGCTAATCCGGATCAATTAAAACCGGCCCCTATCCGGAATATAAGGAAATCCGGATTACCAAAGACATATCAGAACTATGTATTATGAAAAAATATTTATAAATTTCTGTTTGTTTATTATAACAAATAATACACATGTTCCAAAAAAACAAAAAAAACTTAAACCAATAAAGCATAAAAGCGAATGTAGTGAATAATAAACATGTCATCCGGATTAGAGACTACGGATAGAGAATGTCGGTCCGGATTACAAGGGACATAATAGAAATTTTGAGTTTTTTAACCCTGTCCGGATTACAGTGGAATCCGGATGAGGCCATGTCCGGATTAGCGGGCCTCTACTGTAACAGTTTGAACCCGATATAATTTCAGTTCATATGAGTTGTTCACAAATTCTGATTGGTTTTGCTTAAGGGGTTAAGGGTAGTCAGAGGCACGAAAAAATGAGAATTTTCAGTGTTTTTTTGCTATTAAATCGTGTTATTTTACAAAAGTAGTAATATGGCATTATTATAGAATGTGTTGACATAAAGTCACGAAAATTTAAAAAAAGAATTAATTTCCAAGTTATAGTTGTTCGTGTTGACCCAGTTCCAAAAAAAGATACTTGCGGTGACAACCATAAGTCCTTTGAGATTCATCTAAAATCAATCGGACAAAAAAAATTAGTTTTATAAATAGATAATCCTAGGCCTGATCGAAGCATTTTTTCCCAAAAATTTAGACAAAAATTTCCTGAGGCCGCCATTTTGTTAATATAACAGTTAATTGGTCTTAAAAAATCGAAATTTTTGAAAAAAAAAAACTTGGATCAGGCGCGAGTTTATTATGTATTCTAAAAGCTGTATAAATTTCATTAAAATCTACTGAGCGGTTCAAAATTCTGACTACCCCTAACCCCTTAACAGAATTGACCGGATATATGTAGGTAAAGCCGAATCCGTACATTTTTAGACTCGAACGTCGAGGAAACGTTAGAAACTGCTGTATCCGGATCTAATATTTCATGTTGATTACTGCTGCAGTTCGAATACTTTAAATAATAATGTAATATTTGAGGTTGTGATGAACTTTCACAAGTAAATTTGGGTCAATATATTGAACTAAGGAATCTGCAGACGATTAAAAAAGTAGTCTTAGGTCGAGCTCTCTCTAATGGTTACCCTTCGTGCCTTTTCAATGAGTTTCAAAACTTGACCAAACAAAACCGAACTATTTTTCGAGATGATGTAGTAAATATCACATTACATATGTATATGTACATATGTATGTAGGTATTATAAAATTTAAACTCCCGCTGTCAGATATAACCAATATATAACCATTTTATAACCAAAACTCAAATTTTGTTTCCATATGAGTGGTCTCGATTATATCGTTTTTCCTACGCCTGTAAACTTATGAAAACTGTTATTTTGCATTTCGGTGCCGATATGCATCATATCCACTACTTTTTTTTAATTTCAAAAAACTAGAATTTTAAAATTTTTATTTACACATAATTGTGCTGACAACATTCTTAGTGAATGAAAAACAGTTGGACGGGGCGCAAAGAAAGGTGGGAGTAAATAATGTAAAAGATAAGAGTGATAAACTTATCTACCAACACAAAAAAAATTAAACAAAACGAAGTCTTAAAAAACTAACAAGACAGAAGCAATAAAACGAGTATTTACGAATGGTTACGAATCAAGTGTAACTTATTGTGCTTGACGGTTATGAAAATGACAAGCCGGCAAACACATACATATGTACATGAAATTTTATACCCAACACATTTTACTGCAAAAATAATTTTAAAATTAAAAAAAAACACAATTGGAAATAAAAAAACTAAAATAAATCACAATAAAACAATCATTATAAACAATTGTTCGCTGATATTGGACCACTATAGCATATGTGACCTGGTCTACGAAAAGGGAGCTAACGTGCGTAAACTAGTTTTCTGGGAAAAGCTGTTAAAAATAATCGTCAGTTTCTCGTTATCTCATTAATTGTTCTCCTTTTTTTTGACACCTAAGCCCCTTTTCCGTAGACCAGGTCACATATAATACATATCTACTATATAATCGAACAAAATTAGGTACTTTTATGAAAAACTTAAACACTTTTGGTATTTACAAGGTATCTTCATGAAAATTGGCACATTTTATTATTACAATCTTCGAAGAAATTGTTCACCTCGCAGCACTATAGCACATAAGTAGCTGTCATACAAACCGTCCGTTCAAAATCGAGTTCTTGTAGGGAAAATTGTCTTATTTGACGAGATATCTTCAGAAAATTTGGCGTGTTTATTGTTGTTGTTGTAGCGACAGAATTCTGCCGAGTTGACAGTCCGTGGTCGGACAAAAATCCGAGTCCGTTCCGGTTACGTACATAGACCCGACTGTCGTGGGAACGGTTTTTTGTCCGAGGCAACGTTATAATCTTCGAACAAATTGTTCAGTTCAGACCACTGTAGCATATAGCTGCTTTACATACAAACCAGCCGATCATAAACGAGTTCTTGTCTGAAATATTTTGTATTTGTGGAGGGTATTGAACCTTCGTTGCCAAAGTTAAGGTTTTTTTTTGTTTTAAATCAAAATTTGTTGCTTTGGGTATAAAATTTAGCATATTTCTCTTATCAGTCTACAAATATCATTGTTTGTATGTATGTATGTTTGAATATAGGTGTGCATGTGTTTGTATTTAGTGGAACAGGTGAAAGGAGTGTAGTAAATAACAATTGTATGTTTGCGTGTTCATGTAATTGTGTTTTGTTGTTGTACTATTATCAGTATTTTGCTGTATTTCTTATAGGTTATTTGCTCAAGTTGTTGCTGTCAAATTAAAAGACAATTTCAGTAAGTGGTCTCGCCCATAGAGATTGGCCAAGGCATTTAAGTAAATGCAAAACATACATATGTACATATGTATGTGTGTGAGTAAATATGTACATGTATGTATGTATGTATGTATGCCTTGTTTTTTTTATATCTATGTGTCGATAGTTTTTAGTTAGTTTTTCGTGTAGCCAGTTGCTAATAGGAAATATGCAATTTATAAAGACTTGCAGATAAGTGTTACATAGATACTTATGTACATACGTTATAAATATGTACATATGTTTTTAAAAATATATATACATATGTATGTATATAGTTATGTACATTTAAATTACGACTGACTTGCTTTTGAGTTTCGAAAAAGCTTAATAGATTTCCTCTCTGTTTGAACAGCGATTGAATAGTACATCTTTGTACATACTAGTACGTATATAAGTAAATATTATATACATACATACGTATAAGTATGTATGTCTGTTTTGTAGCGCTTTGCTTACTTTTAATTATTTACCTTTGAATTTAAAGCGCCACCTTTTTGTCGCTGCTGTCGGATTAAGTGTTTACACTGTTTACCTTCCCAATGCGCGCACATGTGTGTACGTATGCATGCATGTATATGAGTATGTGCACATTTCTTCACTGCTCAATCAGGATTAATCAGTCAAGAGAAGTTCTTAAAAACTACAAAAATAATCGTACATATGTTATGCGTTTATGTATGTATGTACACATATGTAAGTATGTATATGTGTGTAGTTTTCTTAGCGTCTGAAGCAGACATGCTGCACTTTGATTTGTTTGGCTGTTTGTATGTATGTATCTAAGCAATTGCTTTGTGAGCAGCCGCCTCAAACTACAGCTATAAATACTTGCTTACATATGTATATATGTATGTATGTATTTCCAATATTATCTGCCCAATTGTGCGTCTGAAATACTATTTGTTTATTTGCCTTTCTGGCCAGCCATATTTTTTTTCCTTCGGCCGCTTCCAATGCAAACAAATTGCGCTCCCACAGGTGATTGTTGGCTGAAGATGAAAATAACGCCGATATTGCTTTATTGTTGTTGTAAATTCTATTGCTGGCACACACACAACCGCTATATATACTTTCGAACGCGCTGAGTTGCCATATGCAAGCGAAAAGTGTGATTTTGAAGAAGGTGCGTCAATTATTTTGTGTGTAAACAACACTTAAGTATCGCTACATACATAATACGCAGGTATATACATATGTATGTATTTACCTTTTGGCACATGGTTGCAAAGAAGCACGCAACGTAACAGACAACACTTAGTTAAGAATGCTGTGATGTTCAAATAAATCTGTATACACACAGCATAATGAATGTGTTTTTGAATAACAGTGAATACATAACAGTAATTGCGGTAATTACAATAACAATTACGCGACCAATGTGCTTAGATGGTGGAGTAAAGCGATTTATAACTACGACAAAATGTCAAATACTTACCATACAGCATATTATAACTTTATTATTCAGTAAAATACAGTTAGTTTCGTAGTAGGAACTTTTGCTTTTTCGAAGTCAAGTTCGAAAATTATATTTTTCAAACAGTAAACTTTTTTTTCAGTAAAATACAGTTAGTTTCGTAGTAGGAACTTTGGCTTTTTCGAAGTCAAGTTCGAAAGTTATATTTTTCAAACAGTAAATTTTTTTTTCAGTAAAATACAGTTAGTTTCGTAGTAGGAACTTTTGCTTTTTCGAAGTCAAGTTCGAAAATTATATTTTCAAACAATAAACTTTTTTATTTGTTTTTAACGAAATTAAAATATGTATATATTACCTCGATTTCCAAAAAAAATGTTCCAATCTGAACTTGATTTCGAAATATTTATTTTTCGAACATTATGATTTCTTGTTCGTTATAAAATATAATAGTATATGGTATTTACAAGAAGAACTATTCAAAAATATACTCAAAAAACTGGAAAATAGGTTCGTAGAATTGCTTTTACTTAGCTATAGCCATTTGTCAAAGTTCATTTTTATACACATGCATATGTATGTATGTATGTATGTATGTTCGAAACAGCTTTTTGTTAAATGTTTGAGTTTTATATTTCTTCAAATTTGTTCTTCTTAAACAAAAAAAACACGATTTGTACCTAAGTTCGAAAATTCGAAATTGGAATTTTTCAATTTGTAAATTTGCTCGAAACAGCCCTCTGTAAAATAATTAAACTTTCTATTGATTCTAAATTCGTTCTTTTTAAACAAAATATATTTTTGCCTAAGTTCGAAATTTCGAAATTACAGTTTTTTAACAAATATTTTTATTTTCAAATTTACTTATTTTTTTGTAAATATTTTTCTTTGAACTAAAGATGTTGTTACTTAAGAAAAGAGGTCTATATAAGTTCGAAACATCGTTTTAGGTAGAATTTAATATAACTGTTATTGAAAAAAGTTTTGCTTTCATCTTCCATCATAACTAAGTTATAGCTGTTTCCTAACTCGTAATAGCTGTTTCCTAACTCATATATGTACATATTTACATATGTGTATATTTTTATTTACGTTATTTGTTTTGATTCGAACATAAGTTCGAAACAGCTGTTTACAAGCAGTGGTGTTTTACGATCGTTTCAACTAGAATTCCAGACAATTATTAGTGTTGAAAACATTTTCGTTTTTCATATTCGAACATATGTATGTAAGTTCGAAGTAAATGTTTTACAACCAGTAGAAATTTCTACGTAATTTTCCAAGGAAATATAATAGTATTATTACGATCGTTTCAAGTAGAATTCCAGACAATTATTAGTGTAGAAAATATTTTCGAACACAAGTTCGAAATAAATGTTTTACAACCAGTAGAATTTTATACGTAATTTTCCAAGGAATTATAATAGTATTATTAAGATCGTTTCAAGTAGAATTCCAGACAATTATTAGTGTTGAAAACATTTTCGAACATAAGTTCGAAATAAATGTTTTACAACCAGTAGAATTTTCTACGTAATTTTCCAAGGAAATATAATAGTATTATTACGTTAGGAATTTTGTTTTAAGAAATTCGAATTTAATTTTAAGAAAACTACTTTTCGAATTTTCGGAATAACTGATTGCTTTTAAGTTTAGAACCAAATTATTATTGTTTCTTTATATTTTTTTAAGCTTTTTTAATCTTCTTCACAATGTTAAATGGATTCACATACTTACTCGGACTACACATATGTATATATGTATGTATGTACATACATACATATGTATGTATATACATACTTACATTATCTAGCGTATAAATAAGTACATATGTACGTATGTATGTGTAAGAATATTCCAACGTTCGTCTTATTACTTTATAATCTTGTCTTATCATCCGAATTTCTACTCTTTCAGATATACATACATACATACTTATGTATGTATATGTGGAATTGCCGATGAATTGGCTGACCTCTAATGCACCATGAAAATTTCAATTTTGCCTCCGCTCGCTGCAATAAATTGCTTTTATCTTCCACTTTTACCGATCGTGGAAGCTGTTAGCAGCGTGTACATACAAGCATGCTTACATAATAGCGTATAATGCACAAACCAAAAGCATAAAAAGGGATAGTCTCCTTTTCCAACTAATAAACGCCTCTTCTTTGGCGCATTCTTTGTGTAAAACTCAAAAAAAAAAAAGTATAAAATTAAAAAAAAAAAAAAAACAAAACACACAAAAATTAAGAAAGTAAGAAAGGTTGCCGTTCCGCTCATAATGCTGCAGCCCAGTCCTAAAAGTCCATTAGCACCTTCCGTTGCGGCGGACACGGCCACTGGTCTGCTGCCGTTAGAGTATCATGCAATTGCATGTGTTCCCCTGCATTCATTGTTTTTTTGTTCAATTTCTTTCAGGCCTTTTTTTGCTTGTCGGCTTCCCCTTTTCGTGTGCTGGCCTTTCAAATTGTCCGCATGACGTTTCGTCTGTCTGCGCAGGCGTCTGCCGATGTTTGGTCTGCTGTGCAATGCACTTCAAACGAAATGCATTTTTACTTGTATGTTTGTATGTGTGTGTGTGCTTGTGTACGCCTGTTGGCCGTTGTAATCGAAAATTGTTCCAATACGTAAAAGAATTTGCTTGTTCCGCGCAGCGCATCTGCAGCGCGGCCAACAGCGAACGCTCCACTTCTTTAAATTAACCTATTTGCTGTTGTTGTTGTTGCTTCTCTGCTCTTACGACTCATGCAGTGCACCTTTGGTTCGATACGTCTTTGGTGTCCGCCTCTTTTTCATATTTGCTGGACGTCTGCTGTGAACATGATTTCCTTTTGCTTTTTCACTTCCACTCATTTCGTATAATTGTTCTGCCTGCTGTTTTGTTGTGGCTTTTAGTTGTTCTTGTTGTTGTTGTTGAAGTGTTTAAATTTCCGTAAATTAGCATTTTTCGCTGCATAATGATTCAACTGCAGCGCGAAGGTGCAACCCTTCATGGCGCATTGAGGTTTTTAACAGTTTTTACTCTCTTTTTGACTTTGTTCTTCCACAGAATTATTGCTTTCTTCATTTATTTTTTTTGGAATTTCGATTTTATTTCTCAAATTGGTTTTCATTTTCGAATTCTCTGAAATTTAATGGTCTTGTAATAGGCAAAAACAACAACAAAAATGCATTAATGACCTACAATTAGTCTCTTGTATTGAGAGTACTTATGAGGAATAAAACGGTTTTAGTATATTTTAGTATGCTTTCTTTTAAGTCAGCGATTTGAAATTTTGGCACACGTCCTTTTCTCACAAGAAGCTGCTTTGAAGCTGTCCATATCAGTCCACTATAGTCTATAGCTGTTATACAAACTGACTGATCAGTCTGTCTGAAGTCTTTGTATGGGAAAAATTTTCATTTGACGAAACATTTTCATCATAAATACTATTCCAGTTCTCGTTATAATATCTGAACAAAGCTTTCGGATCGGACTACTATAGTAAATACCTGTTATGCAAACTGAATTATCAAAATGACGTCTTTGTATGGAAAACTGTTTTATATGACAAGATATCTTCATCAAACTCACCATAAATCACTATCTAAGTTCACGCTTATAATATCTGAGCAAAGTTTTCAGATCATAGCATATAGCTGCAATACAAACTGAATGATCTAAACCAAGTCCTTGTATAGAAAACTTTTTTATTTGAGGAGCTATCTTCTTATAATTTGGCACAAATTATTTTACGAGGTTTTTCAATAACCTCCAAAATGCCTTGGAGATCAGAGCGGGCTAACACAGCATATAGCATATACTTTAGGGTGTTTTTTTTCTATTAATTTTTTTCACTACCGTCACGAAATTTCCTTGGAAATACCCTAAAAAAAATTCCTTGCAAATTTTAGCCCTTAATATTAACATTAAGAACTGGACCAAGGCCTATAAAAAATTTCCATAGAAAATACACTACAATCGTGAGTTTTTATCTTTAAATTCCTACAGATCAGAGGTATTTTATGGCATCGCTTTGACTTTAGATGCATCTCAGAATTGTTCACGCTACAAAAGTGCCCAGTGCAACAAAGTCGTAACTCACACCGGCGAGGTAGTACGGGGCTCTAAACTCGATTTTTCCAAGAATTTCGCAATTTTTTGTATATATCTCGTAAATGACAGGAGCTATAGAAAAAATGTACATGACAAATTTGTAGAAAATTGTATTTGCTATAAAAAAGGTTCGAGGTCAAAATCGCTATCATTAATACTTCTCGAGATATTCGGCTTTTAAAGTAAGGCTGTATGCAATTTTCAAAGATTTTTTAATACATACCATCTATAAAAATTCTATAAGTTGTTCATATTAATTTCCAATGGTTTATGAAATTTTTTTTCTGTTGATAGTAGACAAGATATGTTCATAAAAATATGTTTCAGCGAGTTCAAAGAGAATTTTCGCGTTAAATTGTACAGTTTTATTGAGCGGAAATTAATGAAACACAAAGCCTACAAGATCAAAGCGAGCTAATTGAAAGCGCACACAAAGCAAAACATATTTCCATAGTTTATTATTAAAATTACAACAAGTAATAACCGATCAGCTGCATTAATCCACACTCAACTCTGCCTACAAACACTCAACTTTTATTTCCGACTTTGAAGTGAAGATAAACGATAACGACTCAAAGGCGTACGGGCATTCAATGGCGCTTTGAATAGGTAGGCCGGAGGAAAATAAAAATTATAAAAACACAATATCAGCGGAGATCAAAGCAGATGGCATTTTCCACAAAAACATTAATTACAACAACATTTAGCTTATTATGGCATTGTAAGTAGTGGTCTGTTTGTGTGTGTAGGAGCGCTGCATTATGCCGCGTATTTCATAACAATTCACAAAGCTGTTGATGCACAGAAACCTCAATGGTTTCATTACAAATACCATTGTAGGCTCATATATACATACATACACACACATACACAAGTCATATCGCCATATGCCTGTGCGTAGCACACCAAAGCAGCGGCAGCATCGAAGTGTTTGGTATAAATGGTGTAATGAATGTTGGCAGTTCACAAATGAAAGCAAGCGCATAAAAACCATATATGAAATAAAAGATAAATTGGAAATGTAGAGAAAAGAACGATCATGCGTAGCTCATCATGCCTTCATTTAGACGCATTTTCCTGCTATTATATAAGCCATATCATGCTTTTAGATCTCTTTGTTATTTGTGTTGTTGTTATTTTCCTGTATTATAAATGATATTGTGCGTTGCGATAGAAGTTTTTGTTGTGGAGCAACCTATTGATGCGTTAGAGCAGAAAAAAACATGCTTTATTGTGCTCTGGTTTGATCATACATACTTACATACATACGCACTTTGCCGGCAGAGTTCTTTTGCCGGTCGTATAAAGGAATAAGTAGTAGTAGTAAACATACCTACATACATACAAACATTATTTCATACATATTCATTCGTGATTTGGCAAATCCTCTTGGTTTTCATGCTCAATTGACAAGGTTTCCGACTGCCACACATACATACATACATACATACATACTACACTCATATTTGTATTTCAGAGGGTAGTTGGTAAAGTAAATTTTTATAATAACACAGGAAGTAGGCTTATCAAAACACCAAAGATGCGCTATCAGGCTATCTTGGCTAAGCCGATTTCAACCCTCCCTTCTCAGCGCTTGCCATGACTAATTAACTCCTTATGTTCGCTCAAATGAGTTAGATGGGTATTTGTATAGATCATTATGGGATTTTCATTATGTTTTAAAAATGTGATCGCCACGGCTGGCTCGAATAAAGTGACCGAAGTTTCGACCTTTTTTTGCAGTAAAGGGCACTGTACATATGCCAGTAATATTCGCTTCCAAGTTGGTAATCGTCAAGAGCTTATCTGCTCGACTTCATATAACTCCCAAAAAATAGTCCACCGGTGTTAAATTGCACGATCGTGTTCGCACGATCGTTCTTCAATAACTTGTTTCTTTCGTTATCGGCATCTAGTTAAAACCAGAGGTAGTCCACATCAATAACCTCCAATTCCGGCACAAAAAAAGTCAATCAGCATGCCTTTATGGCGTTTCGCATTGACTGTAACATAATGGCCGCCTTCATTTTTGAAGAAATATGGATCAATGATTGCCTCTACCCATAAACCAACCATACCAAATTACCAAGCAGTGGTGGGTTTTGAGGTTGTAACCGTGTCTCAACAATGGCTTGTGAATTATCATCACTCCAAATGTGACAAATTTATTTATTAACGTAGCCATTCAGACTTTTTTCAGTGAGCTTCATCACTGTGCAAAATTTTCTTCTGAAAATCCCGATCAGCTGCAACGATCTCGTTTTGGACCCACCCACCGAACTTGCGACGCGCTTGATGGTCTTTCGAAGGCAATTGTTGTAGAAGTTTGATTTTGTAAAGCCGCAAACCAAGATCTTTCTGGGAAAGTTTCCATAAATTGGTTGAGGGCAGCTCTACTTGTTGCGCACGATGGCGGATGGGTTCGTTCGGTACTCTATTTAATACACTGCTCCATAGCAACAATAGCGTCGAAGTAGTCAAAAACAAAACTTTTGGTTGAAATATTTTTGCGATATCAATGGAGTTTGACTGATCAAGTCTGCCGCTGTTGCTGTGGTTTCAGCCAAGCTGAGGAGCAACCACACCTCTTGCGGTTATATTGCCATGAATAATATAATCAAAGATAAATAACTATTTAAACGCTATATGAGTAAGCATATATGCATATACATATGTGTATGTATGTGTACTTTGTCACATAGATACTAAAATGTGTACGTACTTGATAATATTTGCGGTCATAAAACGATTACTCGCATTTGTGCCGCTTTTAATGTTGTTGTTCTTCACTTGCCCGGGTGGCGCGGGCGTTCGAGCTGTGCTAGCTTTATTTGTCTACATATTGTCATTTCACATGAAAATTGTCAAACAATTTTGCCGCCTGCTCAACATACACACATACATATGTATGTATATAGCATAACAACAACACTAACATACAAAAAAACACATAACAACAATGAAAATGAGCTGCAAGAATGTTAATAAAAGAAAACAGCGCGACTAGCTAGCAAATAACAACAACAAAACTTCAATTAACAAAAAAGCCAAAGCAAAAAAGATACGCCAACGGTTCGCAGCGCAAGCACAAAGCGTGCGCTAACAACAGCAACAATAACAGAGCGCTCGTCAAACTCTGTCATGTCGCCGGCATTACAAAATAGAAACGTAAAATGTTGATAAAAAGCTAAACGCTAACTAAATATACATATATGTATATATGTATGTATGTATACTATACATAAATGCCGTAGAAACGTTGTAGGCATAGTGGCCACATTTGGCAAGCACATTTGTCAGTCTTATGGCATTATGATTGTTTAAATATGACGGATAGTCTGATTTTTTATTGCATAGATAATTTTTTGTTTTCATTTGTTTGGCTGCAATGCGGCGCTTTTAATGCCAGTGAGCTGCGTATGTATGTATGAGCGATTATATACATACATATGTATGTTTATGTGTGTATGTCTCTAGAGAGTAATAACAACAATTCTGATCTTGGTGATATTATTAAAATTTATTTCATATCCTCCTCTATCGTATAAAACGGTGTCCCCGGAGCGGTCTTTTGAGCTTGGTGAACAGCCAGAAGTCGCACGGCGCCAGATCAGGTGAATACGGTGGTTGCGGAACGATATGGGTTGAGTTTTTGGCGAAATGGTCACGAATTACGAGGGCAGTATGGGATGGTGCATTATCGTGGTGTAAAAACCAAGAATTGTCTTGCCACAATTCCGGCCTTTTTAGGCGGATAGCGTTACGCAAACGACGCATAACGTTCAAATAATATTCCTTGTTGACTGTTTGACCGGTTGGAAGGAATTCTTAATACACAACACCACGATAATCGAAGAAAACAGTCAACATGACCTTGATTTTTGAGCGACTTTGGTCTCGGCTCTCTTTTGGCACGATATTCGCTCGATTGATCGGTTGTTTCGGGGTCGTAAGCATAGATCCAAGTCTCATCGCCAGTTATAATGCGTTTCATGACACCCTGGTAGTCGGAAAGCATCGTTTCACACACTTCAACGCGACGCGTTTTTTCCAAAAAATTCGGAGGAAATGTTTTCGGTACCAGTCGCGGGCCCAAAACATCCTTCAAAATGGTATTGGCTGAGCCTTTCGATATGCCAACTTCATCAGCAAGGTCTCTAATTGTTAATCGATGGTTTTTCAACACCAAATCTTGAGGTTGATGGTCACCCTGGACCCCTCTTCGTCTTCGACACGTTCACGGCCGGCTTGGAACTCACTATACTACTTGTAAACATTTTTTTTAGACATAGCCTCATCACCAAAGGCTTTCTGCACCATTCTCAACGTATCCGCAGCAGAAAATTGATTGCGTAAACAAAATTTAATGCAAATTCTTTGCTCAACAAATTTCGACATCGCAAAAAACGAAAAACTCACTTTTAGCAGCTCACCAGACTTCACGTATCTCAAACACTAATGAATATTTTGACAATAAATTTGACATTTATGTGACAGACAGTACTACCAACCTAAAAAAAAAATAATTCTCCAAATCCTTTGACGCGCGCAGTTTAAATTCAAATGTCACCTTATTTTTTGGGCACAGTAGTATATATTAATCTTCTGACCATGTGTTTGTAATTGAACTGCTCCTAAACGGCTGGACCGATTTTGATGAAATTTTGTGTGTGTGTTTAAGAAGATTCGAAGATGGTTTAGATTCACAATTTGTTGTACTGGAAAATGTGTTTTTAAATTAATTTTTCATGTGTAATTAATTGCTTATTTTGGAATCTTTTACATTGGATCCGATAGATTGCGCTACCATCGCAGTATCCAATATTCAAACCTTAAATTGGCGTAAACGTGCAATAAACAAAACGATGCCAAAGTAAAAGGCGACATCTGTAGACAAGTTTTCATAATGTGGACAGAGTCGTTCGTTCCTAAGTAATAAATTGGGCAATTCAATACATCTATGGGTAGCTATAACATTTTTTTCATACCTGCTACCTTGGAGGGGGCATCTTGACAGGCAATTTAAAATTGCCAATGATCTGGCATAAAAAAATATCGGCATAACTGAAGTGTTGATAAAAAGGTCTATTAAAAATTATGACAGAAATATACAGAAATCTTTTCGAAACTGGCTCATTTGTCATTCGATGAATAATATACCATGGGCATCCCAAAAGACTGATGCCATAACTTTGCCAGCCGATTTTTTTGTCTTTCCACGCTTGAGAACCGTTTCTTAATATGCAGTCTACTAGGCTGACAATCGATTGGACTCGATTAATTTCACTGAGGCACGGTCCAAGTTCAATAGTATTTTTACCCCAAGAACCAATTCTTTCTTAGCGCACGAAATGCTTTTTGATTCATTTTTTTGTAAACTAACACAAGTTGCTTCAGCAAAAATGCGATTATTCCTTAACTAATACTTATAATCTAACTAATAGAAATCATATAGATGGTATTAGTAGTCCTACCTTTGTATCAGCCACACTAAAACGTGGGCGGGTCCTCTTGTGAGCCAGATGTACTCAGGTGGAGGAAGAGAATGTTTTATAATGTTACAAATTGAATTTCAAATATTTTAATAAAAATGTAGTAAAGTTATTGAATAAAACAGCGTATACCATACAAAATAAAATAGTGTATCAGATACATCATACGAATTCCTTAGGTATATAAGGCGTTACAAGCTTCGTGGTAAACTCAATATATCCTGTGCAGGGTATAAAAAAGATTTTTGTGAAGCCGTAGATATAACATTTGTAGTTTGCAAAAGCGTTCGTTATGGAGAACCTGCCTAAGTCTAAGTTAGTAAAGAGTGATTTCCATAATATTCAAAATGTTTCAGCTTCCACAAAGAATCAGCATAGGTCGCCTTCTCGCATGCTCTACGGCTATGCAACTGAAAGCTTTCTAGCTTGATGTTTGATTCCATATCTCATATCATTTCCATTTTCTTCCAACTCGAAATGCAACATAAGATCGGTTGTAATTGTTATAAACGAGGTAATAGTCTTGTAGCCTCAGTTTAACTTTTAAGGCTCAACGTCAGAAGCTTCGTATCCACTTTTAAGTTCCTTATATTTATACATTTAAGTATTATAACTCAAGCGAGCGAATTTTGAGCTCCTTTGGCTATTACATCTAAAGTGCACTTGCAATTCCTTGGTCCAATCATTATCATTATATGTATAAGCATGTGACCTGGTCTACGAAAAGGGAGCTAACGTGCGAAAACTAGTTTTCTGGGAAAAGCTGTTAAAAATAATAATTGTTCTCCTTTTTTTGACACCTAAGCCCCCTTTCCGTAGACCAGGTCACATATACTTAATTATCATCATCTCTTTACTATGGTTTTTGTTTGCTTCTTAAAACAGATTGTCGCCGGTAGATATACCTTTTAGTACCAACGGTGTGGATAGATTATGGATGCTTAAGATGTTAGTTATAAGTCTCTTTTACTATGCTTACACACTTATTTGGAAATCAAAAGCGAGTGAAATGTATACTTTTACTCGAATATGAAGCTTTGACGGTTACTAAAAATATGTACATACATACCTTTTCTAAGATAAAACTTATGAGATATTCCTCTTAGTGAATTCTGTAACGCTTAACTTTGCTTCCAATATTATATTTAGTGAGTTTTTCGACAGCGAGTTAAAAATACCGTGTGGCATTAGAGTGTCCAAATGATGGCGAAAGTTGTTCCGACTGAAAAATATCAGCTCTCACTTACATACAATTTTCTAGCCCCTCAAAGTTGTTCTAAAATTTGTCATAGAGCTGAGCCTTAAACCTTATAATATTATTAACCGAATTTTTAACCGTTATATGTATACCAATTATCGCCAACTTGTTTATGGAATTTATAACCATTGTCAATCCGAATTAAAAATATGTATGTTAAGCAATTTTATCAAACATATTATAGTTTTATGGTTGTAATATTTTTTATTGCGGCATAGATAAATCAGAGTCGCAATCATAAAGGGAATATAAACGAAGTGTAAAAGCGGCTCACCCGAAAACGTCGTACATATTTATGTATTGCTTATGGCGACAAAAGTGCTATTAAGTTGTTAAAATTATTGAAAACGACTTTCAAATATTTATTATCATTATTTCTACAAAACGGTAAGGAAACGTTGTTGCCGGAAATGTACATGTTTACATACATAAATCGCTATAAAACACGAAGTGACTGTGACTGCATGATTAGAAGCGGGACCACACAGCGAAATGTGCCGGAAATGCAACCAAAGCTGGTGTATACCATATACATACATATGTACATATCTGGTATATAGGAATTCATAAAAAAATTAACAATAAAAAAGTTTTTGATAAAAAAAATAATTATATTAAAATGTAAATAATTTGTTTTACTTAAATGCTAAATAAATACGCATACTTTAAATTGAAAATAACTGTATTTTTTTGTATAATCTATATACATATTTTTTATAAAAATATGCCCCGACAAATTGAAGTATGTTATCGCCCAACGCTTTTATCCGCCGTTAATCCAGCGAGCCCTGCTGGCGGCAAACGCGCACTGATATCGGCATTAGCGCCAGCAAGCGATAAGGCACAATGTGCTGCCCGATAGCACTCGTAATGGCAATGAAATGAGCGTTAGACAGCGTGTCAATGTTTATTTAAGGCCACTATAACTTAAAGCTACCATACAAATTAACCGATTGATATCTGATTCTTACAAAGAAAAAAACTTTTGCTGTTTGACAAAATATTTTCACAAAATTGCCTTGGGCTTTAGTTCAAAGCAACGGTACATCTCCTAACGATTTGTTCGGATCGGATTAACTAACCAATACAAATTTGGACCGGCTTTTGAAAACTCCTTAAACGACATATTGACGAAATTTGACATATGTACATATGTAGTTAATTGTCCAAAATCTCCGAATAATTTTCAGTCATACCCGTATAGCATATACTTATGTATGTACTTAATTACTATTAGATTACCTGATTACACGATTATAATTGCAACGCAGCAAAGTTTATTTGATTGTAATTTACTTAATTAGTATTTAAAAGATGCTTGGTTATCAAGTAGCCATAAACGATACATATTTTGATTGATAAACGCCTACAATTTACGTACAATTACATTTTGATTACTTGGATTACCATTATTGCATTTATATCACGAAAGCTATTAAGAATTATTATTACAGTTAATGTTCAAAATTAATTCCAATTTTAGTTCATTTTTTAGATTACAATTACATACTAATTACTTCGGAGTACTTAAACTTATATTGTAATTCAGAAATGTTTAACATTGATTGATGATTACTACAATTGTTAGTTACGAAAAGAATGATTACTGTTAGACGAAGTCATTGCCATTAGAAAGTTAATTAATTCCAATTTTAGTTCATTTTTTAGATTACAATTACATACTAATTACTTCGGAGTACTATAACTTAAATTGTAATTCAGAAATATTTAACATTGATTGTTAATTATTACAATTGTTAGTTACGAAAAGAATGATTACTGTTAGACGAAGTCATTACCATTAAAAAGTTAATTAATTCCAATTTTAGTTCATTTTTTAGATAACAATTGCATACTAATTACTACGGAATACGATAATTCACATTTTATTTAGTAAAGTTTTAGCGTTGTGTTTAATGCAATTGCTAATCATGAAAAGCACGACTACTGTTAGGCGTAATCATTACTATTTTCAAATGTAATCGATTTGAAATGATTACAACTTACAACTATACGTTTAATTACAGCGCATTTCATAACAAAAAACTCTAACTCCGATTATAGTAGTAGTCTATATAATAGATTACTATTACACACTAATTACTTCGGTGATTACTCAAATTGCAAATCAGTAAAGTTTTAGCGTTGTGATTATTACAAATGCTAATAATGAAAAATGCGATTACTGTTGGTGGTAATCATTACTATTTTGAAATGTAATCGATTTGAAATGATTACAACTTACAACTACACGTTTAATTACAGTGTATTTCATAACAAAAAACTCTAACTCCGATTATAGTAGTAATATATTTAAAAGATTACCATTACACACTAATTACTTCGGTGATTACTCAAATTGCAACTCAGTAAAGTTTTAGTATTGTGATTATTACAAATGCTAATCATGAAAAATGCGATTACTGTTGGTGGTAATCATTACTATTTTGGAAAGCAATTTTATTTTGCATATTATGCCCTAGTTAAAATCCAAAAAAGTTTTTGCCTTACTATCATAATAATTTTTATCATGAAAAATACTATTACGATTACAGTAATCCAAATATTAAATGTTTTTTATAAAAATTATATGTCAATTACTTCGTATTATTATTAGAGTATAGAAAAGTCAGAAAATTTGTATGATTAAGGCTTTAGTACATAAATGTTATTACGAAAAATACAATTACAATTACGTTTAAATATTAATTATAATAAACTGATATTTTTTATAAAAACGTAGTGGATCTGTAGTAAGTCATATTTAGTACCCTTTATAACTTTTTTTCAATTTAAGGCAACGTTGGAACTAATCAGTATACTCATAAGTACATATATGTATGTATATTATATACTTGAGGCCGTCATACATATGTATGTATATATAGTATATAGCTGGAAATTTTCGCACAGGCTCGTTTGGTAGCATGTTAACCCAGTTAAAAGGTACCACACGAACGAGATTTGTTAGCAACATTTGGTTCACATAGTGCAGAGATTTTTTTTACTTGTGCTATATTTGTTTACTAAATGCGTGTCTTTGACAGCTGTTGGCTACATGCTAAGCTATTCCGTACTTAACTCTGCATATGTTTAGCTTCGTGTGCCATGTTGTCTTGCGTGTTACATTCACATCACGTTCCGCAATGAATACACGTTTGAAGAATTTTTCTTATGGCACGCACTCAGCATTTGCTGGCTAGAGAACTAGCGCAGAGTTTACTTGGCTGCATAGATTAGAGTGAGATGGCTCGGAAATTTAGTGGGCTGAAGTAGAGTGAATGAAGTTGTGCTCTACAAAGCGCACAACTCGTAAGAAAGGTCAAAATGCGACTGATTACATTCGACTGTGCCGAAAGACGCTGAAATTCGCAACAGCTTTATAAAAATTTAACTAACAAAAACTGAATTTCAATTGGTTTTTCTTATAGCGCATAGAAATTAATAACAATTCACTACAGACAAGAAAAAAACTTAAACCCTTTTGAAACAAAAAAAAATGTTTGCCGAATGCCAGGTAATTGGCTTCACATTTCTTGCAACTTCTATAAAATAATAATAATATTTATTCGCAAATCGCATGGCAAAAAATAATAAAAAATTAGTTAGGACTAAAAGCGAAATCGCGAAATGTGTAAGCCATAAAAAAGAAATGGCTAAACAAACAACACAAAATGTATGGCATTCTTCTACTCAGCCAAATCCCTAGTTAATGTTGGTTTTGTTGCAGGCACAGCTGCCGTAACTGCCAACATTTTGCTGCAGCAATCAGCAGGCAAAAACACAACAATGAAGTTGATGATGGCTTGCCACTGACAATAAGCTTGACGATGACGTCGGCGATTGCGCAAATAATGTTAAGGAAAAAATGCCAAGAACAGTGGGGTCTACTTCGAATATAAAAGCTGAAAAAATATTTAGAAGCTTAGAAGTATATACGTATTTCAAGCAAATAAGGAAAAGAAATTGCATTAGTTCAATTGCAGATGCTTTTGTTATATCGGCTGAAAATATAGCGTAAATAAATTTGAGCAATGCTGTCGGGTGCAAAGTGATTATTCGAATATAAATTCGGCTATATTCCAATTATATTGCCACGATAGAAGTGAAGTTATTGAGTTTGACTATACAACTTGATGTAAAGTCTCGAGAATCTGTGGAAGAATGTTCAAAATAAATAAAATAAAAATAATAACAATAATGCGTTAAACATTTATACTGAAAATGAAAAAAATACAGCGAATAAATAATGTATATCTAACTATTTCGAGCTCTCTGCCATCTAGCGAATTATTTCGTAGCCGGTAATAAAAGAAAGATTTCCGGAAAGCCACTTTGTAATTTTTTAACTTCATTGAACATTGAACTTCTATAAAATGATTTTAAATATATGTATAAAAAGGTATTTGAACCACTTAAATGCCCCAAATTAATTACAATGCCTTTAGATCGACCAGCGCACCACTGTGCATAGCCGTCAACAGCAGGTTTGTGGCAGTACTTCAGAATGATTGCCGATCGTCATTTCAGTTGGAATTTCAGCGTAGCTCAAATTGACGAATGCTTCCAAGCGAATAGCTAAACTTCAAGCAAAAATGTAAAAATGCGCGGAGCAAAACAAAAAACCAGGAGTCATGCTGCGGCACTGCCAACGCGAGGTAAGCGCAAAACTCGAGCCGCGCTGAAGCAAAGGGCGACTTGGCAGGTAGAAAGCATATCCAAAGACTCAAGTCATTCTTTGAACTGCAATAAAAAGCGGGATGCGACTGAGCTGAACTTACGAATATTGTGAACGCCACCGCTGAATGTTTGGTTGACTGCACTGCCATCCGTTGGCTGTTGCCTGTTGCTTGCCGCCAAGTGCGAAACGGCCGCAGTCAGCAATAATACACGGGCCTGCCACAGTTACAGAAATGTAGAGTTTATCTGCCGCGCAGCAAAAGCTATGGCGTTCAGTCAGCAATAACTCAGCATGTCAACCGCGACTGCCGCCAAAAGCGAAAGAAGGCAAAAACACAAATCGCACGTTCGGCTGCACGTACAAAGTGAAGCGGAAATTCGATAAACAAAAGCAACAACTCATTACATAAGGAATGCGCGTCATGCCACACAAGGTAGCGGCAACTGAAATGTTTGCAACAGCGCAGCACAAGGATGACGCTGGCGAATTAAGGCGAATAATTGCCAAAAAGGGCTTAAGTAAGCGCATTGTGAAAGTGAAATCGCTAGTCGTTTCGTTATTCAGCTACAATTTTCTTAAGCTGAGTAAACGCTGAATGCTAAATACTGAAAATACTGGTAGAAAAGTCCAGCTTTTCAGTGCACTTTCTTCAACTAATAATTACTTAAGCTGAATAAGCGCTGAATTCCAGCTTTTCAGTCCACTATATTCAGCTAACATTTTCTTAAGCTAAATAAATGCTGAATATTAAAATGCTTTAGAATCTTTATAAGAAATATTAGCTTTTCGGCGTACTTTATTCAGCTAATATTTTCTTAAGCTGAATAAGCGCTGAATGCTTGAAAATCGTGTTAGAAAATTCTAGCTTTTCCGTATACTTTATTTAGCTACCATATTATAAAGCTGAACAAGCGCTGAATGCCAAAATGCGTGAAAACCTTCATATAAAATAAGCGATGAATGCCAAAATGCTTGAAAACCCTCATATAAAATTACAGCTTTTCAGACCTCTTTATTCAGCTAACATATTACTTTACTGAATAAGCGCAGAATGCTAAAATGTTTACAAATTTTGTTGGGAAATTCAAGCTTCTTAGTCCACTTTATTCAACTAACATTTGCTTAAGCTGAATAAGCGCTCAATACTAAAATGCTGCGGAATTATAATGGGAAATTGTCGCTTTTAAGCCCAATTTATTCTGCTATCATTTGAATAAGGGCTAAAAATATTTTAATAAAAAATGTTTTTTTCTTTATTCAGCGCTCCTTTTCTTAAGCTGAAAAAGCGCTGAATGCTAAAATGCTTGAAATGCTAGTAAGAAATTCTAACTTTTCAGACATTTCAGCACTTAGAGCTTTATTCAGCCATCGAAGTATTAAGCTCTATAAATTGTGAAGAAGAACCATATGTTTCTAAACTTAGCGCTTGATTGACGTGATGTTCGTAAGTTTGAATTTTTATTTTTAAGTTAAAAAGTACGTTTCGAAGTGAAATTTAATTTTATATTTCAAGAAAAAGGATGCGACTTTTATTAATAACAAACTACAGCCTTAAACAGAGATGAAAGGAATTTCCATGTGTGAACAGTATGAAAAGTGAAATATAAATCGTCGCGCTGGTGTCTAGTATAATTGTGTAAATTAAGCTGCGTGAAAGATTGAAGGTTAACTTGTTTCAAAATTAATTTTCCAAACACGCTTTTGAGCTGTTTTGTATGACTGTTTTATGACTGTTATGCTTTTGCTAATTTCGAAGAAAAAAATCGATAAATAAAAAAAATCAGTTTTTAAAAAATTCTATTGAACATTATTATTAAAAAAAAAATATTTTTGTCAGCATTTAAAAATTACTTCCAGTATTATTATTTGGAAAAAAATATTTCTTGCCTCCGAATTGATTGTCTCGTAGTAATTAGTTTCAACTTCCTAGCAAGTTCGTTACTTAAGTCTTTTGTGTCTTGCTTTAACCTCCTTATTACCTTTGGATATTTTTCACTCTTCTACTTACCCTACATTTTGTACAGCCTGCGCGAAAAAAACAACATCTAAACCCAAGCAAGAGCAACAGCCCACAGCCAACAACCGCAGGCAGCTGATGCGCCAGCCACACAGACAATCACAGCGGCCTGCGCAAATGTACAACCATAATTACATGGCAATTAAGTTAATTGAACCTGCGCGCCTTCGCGTGAATTTCCAAGTACGCCTTTTGAATGATAAAGCATTTTTTCCATAATTTTCAAAACGCCACCAAGTAACTTGCCGCAGCAGCGCATGCACGCCACTGTGTGTGATGCGCATGCAGGTGTTTTTGTTGTTGTGTATTTATTAAGAAAAAATTATATAAAAGCATACGAAATGAAAATTGTGCATTGCGCATGTGTAAAATTAGACACATTTATGGGCTAATTGCGGTGCATAATGGCGGAGAAGAATGTACAATTTTAAGAAATAATACAAATTCATGCGGTCGCAGGAAGGTTAAAGCATTTATTTTTGGCGGACACAACTTTTGGGTTCATATGTATATACATACATACATATATACATTCATATATACATACATACATACGTACATTTCATACAACAACTACAATCCTTAGCTCATCCACTTTGTACAAATGCGCTCTTTCACTGATGCTCACAGTTCAACATGCAATTTCGCTGACAACTGATGTCCCAGTAGAATTCTTCGCTCGCATATATCCACATTTAATTGACATTTACTGTCAGCGTGCCAATAGTCGGACCCGTCAGCACACGGCATACAAGCGACAACACGTTGTACTTACAACCAACACGCTGTTGCACATGCGCACAAGCATTCGTCTGTATGTATACAGTGTTGTAATAAAAATATGCAGTATTGCAGAAGCCGCAGCAAATAATCGAGTTAGCGACAAGTCCATAAACGCAGAGCCAGCCAGCAACATTCATACAAAGGTTGGCGCTGCTGAGGCTGAAATCTCCGCTAAAGCCTGTTGGCTGTCATTCAAAGCCAAAATGTTGCAATGTTGAAAAGTTGCATAGTCAAAGTTGAAGTTGAAGTGGAAGCCGCGAAGTGGAAATGAGAAAAGTCGTAATGCGCCAGCCAAAGCCGCAAATCAATGAAATGCTATTTGATTCGTGTACATTTGTATGATAGGCGGTAAACAGGGTGGTACATTAGTGCTAAATAGAATCATTTGAATTATAAACTAAAAATTTGAGACCGGAATAGTTGCTCTTAATCGTTCAATTGAAATGAGAGATTTGATGATCCAAAGAGAATTGTTTGTTACATCTAACAGCTAGTAACTAGAGTTATTCGTAGATTTTTTTATATATAAATTATTCCAAAGTTGGATTTTTACTATACACCTCTTTTCATACTTTTGCGCTACATATTTCTGGAGAGTTTTTATTTTCCCCTACGTTTTTTTACATTACAGTATTTTGGAGACTTATTTATATTTCCCTAATTTAGTTTCTTTTACGCTACAGCATTTTGAAGACTTTTTTATATCTCCCTAATTTATTTTCTTTTACGCTACAGCATTTTGGAGACTTTTTATATCTCCCTAATTAATTTTCTTTTACACTACAGCATTTCGGAGAATTTTTTATTTCTCCTGAATATATATTTTTCACTACAGCATTTTGGAGACTTTTTATTTCTTCCTAATATTTTGTGCACTGCCATTTCGAGACTTTTTTATTTCCTCTTTATTATTTTTGCACTAACATATTTCTGGAGACTTTTTATTTCCCCCTAAGTTTTTTTGCATAACAACATTTTGGAGACTTTTTTATATCTACCTAATTAATTTTTTTTCACAATACAGCACTTCGGAGAAATTTGTATTTCTCCTGAATATATATTTTTCACTACAACATTTTGGAGACTTTTTACTTTTTCCTAATATTTTGTGCACTGTCATTTAGAGACTTTTTTATTTCCCTTTAATTATTTTTGCACTAAAATATTTTTGAGAGTTTGTTATTTGTTTTTGGTATTTTATGGAGATTTTTATTGTGCCATAACTTTATTTTTTTCGCACTACCCCATTTTGGAGAGTTTTTTGATTCTTCCGAATATATATTTTTCACTGCAGCATTTTGGAGAATTTTTTATTTCTCCCGAATACATATTTTTCACTACAGCATTTTGGAGACTTTTTATTTCTCCCTAATATTTTGTGCACTGCCATTTGTAGACTTTTTTATTTTTTTTTAATTATTTTTGCACTAAAATATTTTGGAGAGTTTGTTATTTATTTTTGGTATATTATGGAGATTTTTATTTTGCCATAACTTATTTTTATGCACTAAAGGATTTTAAAGACTTTTTATTTCGTCATAATTTATTTATTTTTTGCACTACACCATTTTGGAGACTTTTTTAGATCTCAATAATTGATTTTGGAGAATTGCCAATACATAATATATTTTTGGGATCTTCTTCCGGAAGAAGTGACATCAATAATATGTAGGTTATGTCGAATGCTTTCAAACCGGTAAAAATCCTTTCGCTGCACCCTGTATTGCGTACGCTCACGCTTTTGACCAGCAATAAACTATAAATAATCGACAATAAGATAATCTGCGATCTGTAAGGGAAAATCGATGCAGCAAAGTAAAGTAAATCAGCAAATGATCGGTAAATGAATGCACGGCACCGCATTGCAAAGCGTAAAGCCAAAGCCGCTCCACGTCTCTGGAGAATGAATGATAAAAGCAAGCACAAAAACATTGAACTGCGCTTGCACGCTCTCTTTTTTATTATTTTTATTTTTCCGCTTAAGAAAAGTTGAAGTGGATTTCAGTCAGCAGCTGCGCGCTGCGCCTGCCGCTGACATGGCTGGTTGAATGGCAACGACTTTGACAGCCGCCGCGGTGGCAGCGCTGGTAAACCGCATTTAATGCATAAATACAATTGACGTTGGAAATGTTGCATGCAACTTGTTGCTGTGGCGGCAAGCACCACCACACACGACCACTTAGAACGATTTAAGCGTGTGGTTGGGGGGACTCGCTGGCACTAACCAAACTGTGTTGTTGTTGGTATTATAACGTGCGGTTTTTGTTGTTTTTTTGCTTGGTATTATGACATTGTACAGGTTTGGTGTGGCTGTGTGCTTTTATGCTGGCGTGCAACGCGTTTTTCTTACACTTTCTTTGCGGTAAGGTGCGTTAGGGTGTGCATTAAATGCTAAAATTTACCTTATAGATGTGAAATTTTATTTCATTTTTCTTGTTTTGAATACAGCTGTTATTAGTTTGCAGAGAATTACTACTTTTTTAGTTTTCTGAAAAATAAAATAAAGTTTTCATATTCAAATCAGCCTTTAGACCAGTTCAGAAGCCTTTGAATATAGAAAAAGAGAAGGAAAACCATGTTGGGTTGAAACCGTTTGGAAACGGAAGATAAATAACAAAAATTTAAAGGAAGTTAAACTACGGTGATCTGCGGTCGGCAAGATGAAGAGTAAGAGATTTTTGAGTTTTAAAGCGTTCAAAACGATTTCACTGGATTTCCGACAAAACTAAGAGTTCAATAGAAAAAAGTTTTATGTCAAAGTTGTAGGTATGAATATGTTCTACAACTTTTGTATTCACACTTTTTTAATATAACCTCAAAATGTATAAGATAAATAAAAGAAATAAATTTTTTGGTTTTTTATTTTTATGTTTTATTTTTTTTTAATTTGTTGGTTTTTTATTTTTATATTTTATAACAACTTTTTCTTTATTTGTTTCAAACTAATTTTTTTATTTCCTAAACAGATTTTGTCTTATTTTAAGATTTATTTTTTCACCATATTTGAGCTTAATATCGGAAAATAACTACCATTTTAATTGATAATTCTAATGTCAAAATTTCAATTTAAAAAAAGTCGGTTTTTATTCATTGAAATCTGCACTTTCTGCTGGTATAAAGAATATAAATTTTAGTATCGCAAATTTTCTATAAAAAAAACAACATGAAACAGAGCACCCCTAATGCTAAAATGTATGCGCGTCTTCCTGTACTTGTATGTACATACGTCTTAACATAAAATAATTATCAAGCTGTTAAGCTACCATTTAACGGCTGTGCTGTGCAATAATAATACTTATATAATCCAATAATTATAATGCACAAACTGAGCAATGCTCTCCTTGTAGCGAGCCCCACACCTACCAAACATACATATTTCCATCTCAACAAAAAAAGTTGTTGTAGCAGTCCAATGAAAAAAGAAAACAATAAAAATACCAATAAGTTGTGATATTTTTTATTTTATTCTCCCTTTTTTTATTTTCCCGCTTGCTTGCTCATGCGCAAACACACATTGAGCTACACTTGAAGGCACATAAGCCCTAATTTGCATAATTAATTCGAATGAATTATAACGGCTTTTGAAATTATTCTGGCGCTGATTCATTTCTCTAATTGATAAGCGGGTTCACACACACACACATCAGCATTCGTGGAAACAACTAATGACAAATAAAGATTAATATCGCAAATTATCAGCTTAGCATAGGGGATCATTTCATTATGTCAGACTCACACACTCAACACGATCCACCACTTTTTTTGCTCTCTGCGCTCTCGTAGCGTCTTCGTGTATGGTAAAACGAAGCGCATAGACATGATGTCATTAATATTATATAACAGAGTATGTGTATCAGGTTTAAATTAAATTAACGATTACTTTTGTTATAAAAAATTGAAGATTTTTCATGAATATCATGGATTACTTATACCCAAACCAAGAATTTAGTGTTTATGAAAACTAAGTAATGTCTTTTCGGCTCGTTGGACCCTAGTTGTGGAAAATTTTTAATTTCTTCGGTACTTTTTCCATTTTCTCGGTATAAAACCGTTAAAAATACACACATTTTTAACGTTATGCCAT
Source organism: Bactrocera tryoni (assembly GCF_016617805.1). NCBI lineage: Eukaryota > Metazoa > Arthropoda > Insecta > Diptera > Tephritidae > Bactrocera > Bactrocera tryoni. The sequence goes on along the minus strand of NC_052502.1, from coordinate 64,668,976 downwards.
TCTTATGCGCTGCACGACTTATTTTTCTAGCACCTCTTAAATTTTTTTTTCTTCAAATCCTGTGGAAATGGAGTATACTTTATGGTACCTATTTTTGCTTCGTTTCAAACCATATTTATTTCTTGTTAAAATTACAAGATTACCAACAAATAATTTAGTATTAATGAAGATAGTTTGAAATTTGAAGAATGCACTGCGAACAGCGGCCTATTGTGCCCTCTCCTGTTGTTACAACACCTTGCTTAACCCAATCACAGCAAAGACTTTTACTCCTTCGTTAATGGTTGCAAGGTGTTCTCTTATCGAATTGAATTGCCCGATTGCATGACTCCATCTTCTTGCGATTGCGGCGATATACTTTTTGGTTGCAAAGGCGACACTGATCCGTAGACCAGTAACCTCATCTGAAAAGATGACAACGCATTCTACAATGACCTGTATAAAATCCTCCAAGCTGCATTAATTTCACTCTGGGAAGAGCGATTTTGTATCCTACTCTCCTAGAAGCATACATGCCTGTTGAAACCCAGGCACTTGCACACCAGTGGTGTTTTCTACTAGCCCTTTCCTCTTTGCGTAGCTCCTCTCGTTAAGTGCGGCGGCCCACAGTCAAGAACGGACCCGGTTCTAACGGATTGGTTGCCACAGCTTTTTTCATCTCTATACTCGGTGATACATGCTGGTAGGATTCTGTTTTTAGTGGCAACTCTGTTAAGCTGTTTTATGCACTCCAGTACCATTGTTGATTTGATTTCAACGGACAATACTAAAGCTTAAGTTCCTAGAGCTTTATTAAAAATAAGTAGCAAGCATCACAAATAACTAATTATCGATCAAACTTTTTATACCCTGAAGATTAACTTTTAAATTTTCCAAGAAGTTTGTAACATCCAAAAAGCAAACGACGGAGCCTTATAAAAAATTATATATAAATGATGATATAGGGGGCCGTCGCCCCGGGCGCAACGTCTTGGGGGCGGCAAAACGATCTTCGCTGTTTTCTAATATTCAGAAAAATACTTCAACAAATTGTTTTACTAAATTTATTATAAAAGATAAAGAGTTGTACACTCACAATGTAATAATCTCAATAACAATGAAAAATATTAATTTTTACTCGAATACTTTTCAGTCTTTGAATTTGTCTTATATGTTTTGGCTTATATCTTTCTTAAAAATAGTGATAGAACTTAAAGATGTACTTTTCTAGCTTTGATCGCTACAAAATCACATTTTATTGAGAGAATCGCAAGATTAGTCCATCTCAAGAAAAATTTGATCAATTTAAGTTTGCTAAAAGATCTTTCACAAGATGCAACTGATACAAGTGAGTAGTATTCTTAAAGTTGTCGCTAGCGTCTTGTAAGCTTCTAGTCCCATTAAAGAAATGTGTAATAAAACTTTTTCAGGCGAAAATTCAATTTGTTCTTTGTTTTTCTTCGCTCTCTTTAATAAAAGTAGGACGTAGATGTCTTGTAAATTTACTATCAATTTCCTCAAAACACGCAAAGGTGTGAATTTTGGAATTTCAGAATTTGCGTGGCTTCTAGTTCCTAAATTTTATAGACTTAATATCGAAGATATTTTGTAAAAATTCACTTTAGTTCGAACCACCTCATGAAACTTGTAGGTAGGTAGATAAAGGGGGCGGCAAAACATCCTTGGTCCCGGGCGCCCGAAGTTGTAGCTACGCCACTGCTGTATTGTATTCTTTGTATTTGTAAAGGGTATTATAGCTGCGGTGCCGAAGTTAACGTCTATTCTTGTTTAATATCTCTCCCTCTCCTATTTTCTCTAATGCTCATCTGATCTCCTCTTCTGCTCTTATAGCAGGAACAGCGAAAAACGCTACTCCCTTCCTCAATTGCCGTTCTTAGCGGGCAAAATGTGTCCAAAGTTGAGCCCGTAGAAATCAGCCATCTTTGTTGGTTTTCATTTGAACAATGTTGCCATTGCTCAATACGCATATACATCTAAGTTTTCAATTACAATTTTTCATAATATAAAATATCAAAACTGAAAACAAACTATTAAAAATGGTTTATATATTTATAAATAAAAGCAATCGACTCTGATTTTGAGTTAGTTTAAGAAAATTTCAAACATATTGAAGACAATTTTTATAATTACTACAGCATATCGAGACTGGCAACTCTGCGTTGTGAGAGTGCAATCAGCTGACACGTTTCTACGGGAAAAATCCAAATGCCGTGGAAATGTACGGCATACTACGGTAAAGGGAAGGTAGAAGCGGTGTTTGCTGATCATTTACATTGGACTCTCCTAAGATAGCTCGTATCAGCTGGCACGGGCCACGTGTTTACGTTGTTCGCTGATCCAGCTATTACACTTCCTCTACGCGCTCTTTCATATACAGCAGGTTTAAATAATTTGTACCAAAATGTAAATATAATAAAATGTACAGATTTATCATACTTTGGAAATCGTATTAATTATGCAAATTGCAAAGATTCGCTTCCAAAATAAAGTTAACAGTGAAAGAAAACAGCACAAAACCAAATTGATAGACGACTAATTTGAGCAGCGCAAAGGCACAGGCGCGATAAATTGTTATTAAAAAAATGAAAAAAATATTTCTTTGGTGCGGCTTGTTGTTGCTCTTGTGCACAAAATCGCCAACCTACGCAAAGCGCTGCCACTTTGATATTCGATTTTCATTTTAAATTCAAATATTAATGCGCGTTTTATTGACTACTGCTTTGTCGCTGTGTATATTTAATTGCTCGTAAATTGTGCTTGTGGACTAAAGCAAGTTGCGGCTGAACGCTTGATTGGCATTTGCCAGCGTTTTGATTATCAACAAAAGCAACTGCAGTCACTTTTTATTTCAGCTATAATTTCATTCAATATTCAAACCATTTTACTGAAAGCCGCGCGCTATGTCTGCAACCAATTCTAATCAAATGCCGCGCTAAATTAGGCGCTCATTAGGCGGCGCTGCTAAAAGAAATTGGCGCATTTCGCCGACCGTTTTTTTGTCGAGCGCTTGTCAAAACGGCTATAATCGCGTAAGCGGCGTCTACGCCAATTAAGAGGCTTGTCAAAACGCGTTGCGCCGCCGCAGAAACCAGGCAAATTCAATTGACAACGCAGGTGGCAGCCAATAACAATTTTAATTGCGCAAAGATTACCAAATGCTAATTGCAAATTGAATATTGCAAATCACAGATCGCCACTTGACGCTGAATCGCATTAGAAATCAACGCTGTAAAGCTGCTTGCATATATGTATGTACATAACTAAACATTTGTATATACACATATGTGTGTGCATGTTAGCAAAGCATCTGCGTAAATAGCAACTCACCGCCGGCGCGCGGCAACAGCGGCTATTCGCGCTGACCGGAAAAGCTGTTAGTTCAGTTTTTGCTGTCAGCATGAGTTAGAAAATACAAAAGTGCCGCGTATCTAACAGACGCGCTGTCACAGCGGACAGCGTGTACACTTGAGCGTTCACTTCAACGTAAGCTCCGGCAGAATCAATGAATTTGCACGTTGAAGTGCGCAATTCACTAGCTGTGCGCTTTGATGTGCGCCGCCATGGCGCAACTGCTTAAATTGCGCGCTGACTGGCAGCTTGAATTAAGGTTTGTCTGATTGTCCGCGTCGCCTTTTTTGCGCTTTTTTCGTTTGCTATAATCAAATAAAATGACTGAAAATTGTCATTACGCGTCGATTGTCGATTGTCGTTTGTACAAACCAACTGACACATAGGCAAACGTCGAAATGGATACTGGCTAAGCGTTTGATGTGCGCCTGCTAGCTAAAAGCAAGTTACATGTGTACTTATTGGGCAATAAATACCATGAACACCCAGTGAACAGTAAGTTTTGAGATTTGGGTAAATTGTATGTAAAATTGTATGTCAATTGCAATGCCTGAAAATCAGCTTTGTGAGTTTTTCAACATTATAGCATGCTGTGGGCGCTTGAGTTCAACTTGATAATGTTCTTAAAATGATTAATTTTTATTAAAAGACATATATTTGTTTATTGCGGTCATTTTTAATAGCAATCTGTTGCATTTACTTATATTTTTTTTTTAATATTTTTAACAGCCAACTAAATAACTGTTAGTTAATAGGTAAATATCAGCTTTGAAACGGTTAGTGCTGTCTTATTTTGCATTTTTTGCAACACTTTAATATTGTATATATTTTTTATACTGAACACAGAGCTTCTTCTTCTTCTTAATTGGCGTAGACACCGCTTACGCGATTATAGCCGAGTTAACAACAGCGCGCCAGTCGTTTCTTCTTTTCGCTACGTGGCGCCAATTGGATATTCCAAGCGAAGCCCGGTCCTTCTCCACTTGGGCCTTCCAAAAAAAAACAAAAAAAACTGGTATTTTTAGGTGATAATTTAAAAATGTGGACTTTTTCGATTTTAAGTTGAAGCTTCCTTTTTAATCTTCTTAACAAAAAACACGGTTGAGGGGCGCACAACTTGTCATAATGCATCTTTAAGTCATAAAATCATAAATTTTTACACTTGTTTCAAAAAATTGTTGTTGTATTACATACAAAAATGAGCTTACGAAATTAGCATTCTGTACGCTATGTTTTCGGTTAGTTATAACCTATAATATTATGAGACCACATATACAAAAGTTGTAGATCTTTTCATGACCTAAAACTTTGCCATATAACAGACTCGTAGTTTTGCTGAAATGGTCGTAAACCATTTTTAACCCTTAAAAATTAGAGCGCGCTTTTTCAACTTTTGTCTTCAGATATTTTATGATATCATATTATCAGAACTATAATTATAGTTATATTAAATTATAATTTATTTTGTCTTTATCGCTTGTTATTTTGTCTTTCGTTTCAAATGAGTTTCAATCTACCATGAATTTCTTACTTTTGTAACATTTTCGAGCGCTTCTGCACTAGTCCAGTAAGCTTGAGGCGCAGCATTATTCAGTTGCGATTGATTTACTATAATAAATGATTTCTTAAAAGCGTTATGACAGTTAAATAATATGGTAAAATATCAATTGGAATATAAGTTTGAGATGGAAAATTCTTCAGTTGAGTATAACACAATGCATACTTTGAAAATAATGAGTTTCTCAACTTGACAATTATGTAACTCTGAAGTGCTAAGAATCAGCTAAGTACTCGCTCCTATTAATCCTCGGCAATAACTACAAAAATTTTAGCTTGAATATTCTCAAGTTGTCATTTGTTAAAAACTTTGAGTATTATGAATTTCTCAACTTGAAAATAATGAATTTTCCAACTGATCAAAATCAACTAAAATAAAACTTGAGACCAAAAATTGCTGAGCTTAAAGAAAATCAGTCAAAGATAAAAAATCTCAACCGGAGTACGGTAAATAAATTACTCAATTTGAAATGTTTGAAAATAACTATAACTCAGTTTAACACCAATAGCAGTAAGTTGGATTGCCAGCTTCACTCTAATACTATGATTTTCACCGTAAAAATTTCCATAATTAAAATTAAGCTTTTCGCCAGCGTTCGACTACTGACGCTCGCTGGGCAATCGCTTGTAGTGTGTTGTATGTGAGTATCATTGGTATATGTTACTAAAACGGTCATTTGTTAGAGTCATAAAATGCCGCTGCGACAGTCGTGCGGCAAATGTGAAAATCGTGCAAGGTTGATTTTTTACGAATTTTCGCTGCGGCAATGTGTTTGATTTCATTACACAGCGGGAAGACAGCGGTCCGAGTGCAGTAATTCACTAATGCATTTACCGTATGCTTTGCTACGCGCGTCTATTCTTTTTGCTAGCCAGCGCTTTATTTACACTTGCCGCCTTGACAAGCGGAAAATTGCACCGCCTCACACACTAATGGCAGTCGAGCAGCAGAAATGTCATGAAGTGTATGTATGTTCATACATACACATATGTATGTTTCAGTGTGCGTGTGTGTGTGACTTTTGAAGTGACAGCTGCGAATGGCAGATGCCGCACTGCGGTTGATCGCCGCCAATGAAGATGCAACGCAATAGCGCTCAAACGCCAACATTATGGTCTCACATTACCAATATGGCGAGTGGTTGTGAAAATGGGCGGCGGCGGAATAAAAGGGCATGCACTGGTGCGCGTATATGAGAAAAACATTGAAGGAAAGTCTGAATGGAAAAAATAAAATAAAATAAAAATGAAAGATGAAGCATGCAAGAGTTCAAAGCACCGCTGCCCTGTCAGGCAACTGCTTGGCTTACTGTGGTCCGATGCATTAGCGCAAATCCTTTGAAATCGACTCACACGTTGATGAATGTTACATAGCGCTAAAGATCAGTCATGTGACTGTACGTTGTGTGTCAGGCAATTTATTGAGTGCATTTATGCTTAAATGGCATTGTTTTCGGAATGAACGTTTGACATTAACCTAATACACTTCATAAAAAATATTTTTAAAAATTTAGACGCTCATTGTAAATACAAAAAAAGCACAAAAATCATGAATAAAAAATATAAAAATTATATAAAATAATATGTACATAATATATGCATTATATATATAATATATATAATATATAAAAATATAAAATTATAAAATTATAAAATTTTAAAAAATAAATAATAAAATTTAAAAGGAATAAAAACACTAAGTAAAAAAATTAATGTATGTATATATTTATAAGTAAATAAAAAAAAATTTTAATACACAAAATATATTTATTATATGTATTTTTTTATTATTTTTGAATAAAGTATTTGAGCAATTTATCATACATATTTAATACACATATTTTTTTGCTTATTATTTATAAAACAACATCAAATTAATAAAAAATATGATAAATAGTGCAAAATAAATTAAAAAAAAATGTATTTAAAAATATTATCGGTATAAAAAATTTAATAACAATAATAAAATTAATAAAATACGAAAAAAAAAAATTAAATTTAAGCACATCGAAACTAAACTAATTGGAAACAATAACAAAGTCTGAAAGTAGTACGCTAATCATAAAATAAAAATTTAAAAACAATATATGTATATTAATTAATTAAATTTAAATTAAATTATTTTTTATTTTTTACTAATTAATTAAATTTTTAATAATTATTTAATTTAATTTTTAATTTTTTTTTACATATTATAATAAATAATATTTTTAAAATTAAATTTTTAATTTTTTGGGATTAAAAAATTATATTTTCATTTTTTAAATCTCATTTTGGGAATAAAATTTTACTAATCACAAAAAAAATAAAAATTACAAGTTTTTAAGCTCAAAAATTTGGAAAATAAAATTTTAATGTCAAATCAGAATTGAAAATTAAAATGTAAAAATTGAATTTGAATCCAAGATATTGGGATTAAAGTGTAAGTATCTACTTTTTATGATTTTTTTTTTATTCAAAAATTGGCAACCCTACATATGTATATTATCATTTTTAAATTCTCATTTTGGGAATAAAATTTTACTAATCACAAAAAAAAAAATAAAAATTACAATTTTTTAAGCTCAAAAATATTGGAAAATAAAATTTTAATGCCAAATCAGAATTAAAAATTGAAATGCATTATTAAGAAATTAAAAACAATAAAAATAATAGATAATATAATAAAATATAACCTATATAAAACCAAAATATAAGCTAAAAATCTCTATAAATAAAATATAATTATAAAATAAAATATAAAAACAATATTACCAAGCAATAAAATAATTTCAAAATACAATAAATAATTTTAAAAATATGTTTTAAAACATTTTTTCAAAAAACTAGTACAAAATTAAAAAAAAATTGTAAGAAGAATTTAAATTTATTTATAATTATATATAATTTATTTATGCAAATTAATTTTATTAATAAAATAAAAATTTATTAAAAAAAAATATAATAATATTTAAGAAAAAATTATGCAAATTAATTTATTTATTAAAATAAGATAAGCAAATTTAGTATAAAAAGGGCTTAACAAAGTTAAAAAAATATATTTTTTCTGAATTTTTTAAATCTATTAATCACCTTTCAGCAGCTTTCCTAAAACTGTTATTTTTTATACACTAATTGTTGTTTTGTAAAATCTTAAATAAGCAATATATATAAAAAATAAAATGAAAAAGTAAAAAATTAAAAAAAATATTAAATAAAATAGAAAAAGGTTAAATTATTTATATATGTATATGTAAAGATAAAATAAAATAAAATAAAATAAAATAAAAATAAAATTATTTATATATGTACATATATTTAAAGATAAAATAAAACATTAGAAAAAATGTATAAAATTATGCAAAAATCAAAAAATAATAATAAAGTAGTGCAATTAGAAAAATTAAACAATAAAAAATATAAAACTAAAAATAAACTTTAAATATTATTAGCTTAAAATTTTTGCATTATTATTTTTATTCAAAAAAATTTTTGTTTTATTCATTTTTATTGTAAAAACTTTATATAAAACAGTGCGAGTTTGAAAATTTTAGTTTATTTGTTCATTAAAAATCGAAATTTTAAATTAAATTTAGATTGAAACAATACGGTAAATACTGCAATTATTATTTATTATCTATTATTCATTTATTTTCTTATTTCTTTATTTATTTTCTTTTAAATATTAATATTTAAGTAAAACAGCAATTCACACTCAGCTCGGTGTTTGGAAAAATCTCATTTAAAAAATTTAAAAAAAATTAATAATCATGAAATGAAGGGATATTAGAAAATATTAATATATAAAAATAAATGATGATAGTAATAAATTTGAAAAATATCATAAAAATAGATTTTAAAAAAATATATCAAAGTTAAAAAATAAAATTTTCAAAAATATAAAAAAAAACATAAATGAAATAACTTAAAAAACTTGAAAAAAAGTCTAAACAAGTAAGAATTAAAAATAATTTCGTTGGCTAAAATATATAATTAATAAATTTGATTTTTATTAAATAACTGTCCAGTCATTGCTTTAATGTTCACTGTACAAACTCAAACAAAATCAATTAATTGCAAACTAGTACAATGCTTGAAGATTTACTTTATCTAACTTAATAGTAGTATTAGTAATAGTAGTAGCAGTGTCGTTATATGTATATATTGTATACATATACCAAAACAGAAGACTTAAGCAACAAACTGAGCTTGAATATATAAATATTACATACATATATATATGTACATATGTATATACTTTTTATAACAAAAACAGGAATTAAATTTATTTTCATTAATTTTCAGCTTGATTTTTTTCTCACAAACACTAATTAATTATTTAATTTCTCGCCTAATTTAGCTTAAGTATGTTAAATATCTTTTAACAACAAAAAATTCTTCACTTATTTTATATAAAATACTGATTTCTCAGCAGCGCTGGCAATGGCCACAATGCTGCTGTGTGACTAAAGTCTTACTTACAGAGATATATCTGCATATATTTTGATAAACATGAAATTAGAAATAACAGTGCAGCATTTTACACGAGTTGCCCGCACAACACAAAAACAAAAACAACAAAAAAGACCACGAAAAATTCAAAATTAATAATAATTTTACTGCAGCACCGACTCAAAGCTGAAATAAAGCATTGCTTTGCTCAGACGATAGTTCAACTGTAACGAATCCAGCCGCGGCAAACAACTACACGGCAAGAGGCAACGAAATTTCGTTTACTAAAGACCAGTTTTTTCTTTATTTTAATACACCGTGGCATTTATAAAACGAAAAAAGCAAGCTAACAGTTTTTTTGGAGGCAAATAAAGTGGAAAAAAGGAGCAAAAACAACACATTTCATTATACCATAGCAAATCCCTTCAGCATCTTGTATACACATACACATATGTATATGTACATATGTACATGAGCAGCTCATGACTGCTTCACCAGCCATCAAGCCGTCTGAAAGGCTATGAATTTTGTGCTTGAAGCGTTGCAGATTGCATTCGTTACGTTTTCCAAGCTCAACAAAATCTCCTGCACGCACAAAGACCCAACTTCTTTTCTTCTATTTTTTTTTTTTGGTTGGTAGACAGTGCTGCATGTGAAGTCGAAAACGTGTAAATTTGTATGTGTGTCTCGTAAGTGCCTTTGGGTCAGTCAATGCTTGAGCTGCATCGCCTTAATGTAGCAAATCATCAGCTCAGCACGAGCAGCAGTCAGTGCGCGTCCAAAACAACCACATATGTATGTACATATGTATGTATATACACAAATACTACACATGTGCGCGCATGCGCATCGATGGAGTTGTCTGCCGTCTTTGGGTACAATCAATGCTTAAATTTTCATAATGCGTGCGAAGATGTATAATTAAGTTAATGATACAGGTAGATCTCTTCGTTGACACCTTATGAATACGAATGTGGGGATATGTAGATATCCGTTCAATGAAGTATCATCATCTGCATCAATGAATTAGCGAGGTTAGACGCTTTAATGTTTGCGCCACTGTGATCGTACGCGTATTGGTTAGTTATTAATGCTTTTTGTTAGTATTCAAAAATACTCGAAAATTTAGAAACACTTTGAAATATTTGCAGTTGATTTTTTAACATTCTATGTCGCTATCATTTTCGATAATATTAACAATAAAATTTCAAAAAAAATTACTTAATTCAATTCTTGTAAACAATTTATTAATTTAACTTTTATAAAAAAGTATAATGTTAATTTTTAATTATAAAACTAAATTTAAATTTATTTTAAAATTAAAATTCATTAAATTTAACATTTGTATAATTAAATTTAAAATTTTAACAATTTAAATGATATTTATTTATAAATATTTAATTTTAAAATTGTTAATAAAAATTTAAATTAATTTAATAATTTTAAACTAAAAATATCAAATTAATTTTATATTTTGTTATAAAAATAAATTTTTAAAAATATATTTTATTTAAAATTTAAAAATTTAAAATTAAAATTTTTGTTAATTTTTAATTGTAAAATTAAAATTAATTAAATTTAAAATTTTTAAATTAAATTTAAAAGTTTAAAATTTAAATCATATTTATTAATATAAAATTAAATTTTAAAATTGTTAATAAAATTTAAATTTTAAATTTAATATTTTGAACTAAAAAGTATTAATTAATTTTATATATTTTTATATATTGTTATAAAATAAGTCTTTAAATTTTTGAAAAATATATTTTATTTTAAATTTTAAAATTTAAAATTTAAATTTTTTGTAATTTTTAATTGTAAAATTAAATTTAAATGTATTTTAAAAGTAATTAAATTTAAAATTTTGACAATTTAAATCATATTTATTTATAAAATTAAATTTTAAATTTTTAATAAAAATGTAAATTAATTTAATAATTGAAATTATAGTTAAGTTTGAAAACTTAAAAATATTAAATTAATTTTGTATATTGTTATAAAAATAAATTTTTGAAGTTTTGAAAAATATATTTTTTAAAATTATAAACATTTTAAATTAAATTTTTTTTTAATTTTTAATTTTAAAACTAAATTTAAATGTATTTTAAAAAAAGTAATTAAATTTAAAAATTTTACAATTTAAATCATATTTATTTAAAAAAATTAAATTTTAAATTTGTTAATAAACATTTAAATGAATTTATTAATTTTAAACTAAAAATATTAAATTATTTTATATATTGTTATAAAAGTAAATTTTTAAAAATATATTTTATATAAAATTTTAAAAATTTAAAATTAAAATTTTTGTTAATTTTTAATTGTAAAATTAAATTTAAATTTATTTTAAAATTTAAATTAATTTATTAATTTTGAACTAGAAAATATTAAATTAATGTATATATTGTTATAAAAAAATTTTAAATTTTTTAAAAAATATATTTTATTTAAATTTTTAAAAATTTAAAACTAAAATTTTTTTATAATTGAAAATTTTTTTTAACACATTTAAAGTATTATATAAAATATAAGATCTTATTAAAATTTATAAAGATTTGTTTTCAATATATTTTTTTAAATTAAATTTCGACTTTTTTAATGGAGACATTTTTTAAATTTTAATTATATTCAAAAAGTATTAAAAAGTAACGCAAATATTTTTTTCGTAGTTGCTTGTTTTAAATATTTTTGTAAAATATATACATACATATATCGGGTGATTTTTTAAGAGCTTGATAACTTTTTTTTAAAAAAAAAACGCATAAAATTTGCAAAATCTCATCGGTTCTTTATTTGAAACGTTAGATTGGTTCATGACATTTACTTTTTGAAGATAATTTCATTTAAATGTTGACTCATGTGGTTTCAACAAGATGGCGCTACATGCCACACAGCTCGCGATTCTATGGCCATTTTGAGGAAAACTTCGGAGAACAATTCATCTCAAGAAATGGACCCGTAAGTTGGCCACCAAGATCATGCGATTTAACGCCTTTAGACTATTTTTTGTGGGGCTACGTCAAGTCTAAAGTCTACAGAAATAAGCCAGCAACTATTCCAGCTTTGGAAGACAACATTTCCGAAGAAATTCGGGCTATTCCGGCCGAAATGCTCGAAAAAGTTGCCCAAAATTGGACTTTCCGAATGGACCACCTAAGACGCAGCCGCGGTCAACATTTAAATGAAATTATCTTCAAAAAGTAAATGTCATGAACCAATCTAACGTTTCAAATAAAGAACCGATGAGATTTTGCAAATTTTATGCGTTTTTTTTTTAAAAAAAGTTATCAAGCTCTTAAAAAATCACCCGATATATGTACATTGTGGCAAAAAAGTACCCGGAAATTTAAAAAATAATCGCAAAATAATTAATTATTTATCAATATTTATCGACGGGCATACGGCCAAATAGAGCTTCTATTGGTCGTCCGTCCCTCCAGAACAAATTCATGATGTACCAAACCACGAATATCGATTAAAAAAAATGTTAAGTCTATTAATAAATTTGAGAGTCTTTTTAATATAATTAAGAACATACTTTTCAGAAAGTATTTTTGGTTTGATTTAGCTTTTTTATTGATATTAGTCCATTTAGAATATTTTTAATAATATTAGAACACTCTCTTCAGAAAGTATATTTGAAAGTTATTGATATAAAAAGTTATTTCAAAACCTCATAATTTAATTTAAACAAAAACATTACATTTTTTTTGATATCTCAAAATCTCATAATTGCGCTCAAAGCATGCACAGCACGCCACCATCGAAGTGTACTTGTAGAAGCAACTTTTATCCACAATCAAATTCCCATTCTAATGAAAGCAATTAAAAAACGCAAGCACTTTAGCCGCTTTGTACACACCGACCCGGGCGGCGTTATGATTACAACTTTATTTACACTAAGTATGAGCTAAGCACACATGCACATACAGCTGTCGATAATCTTTGATGTCTTATTCTTAGCGCACGGCATGCAGTTTTCCCAGCAGCTGAAAGCCACAAGTGTGCGTGTGAGTGTTTATTTGTATAGCTGCGCGCACTGCGAGCGGCGCGCTTTGATCTCGGCAGCGCAGCAACGGCGTGTGAGTGCTTAGCCAAGACTACTCATTACCCATATGCATGCATACATACACACTGAGTAAATTTTCTCCACTTTGAATTTTCCGCGCCACACACTTTGCTTGAACGCAATTATATGCATACTTATATAGTACATGCATATGTACATACAGATATGCTTGTGTGTATGTGTGCGCCTTCAGTCCTTTGAAGATGCTCGTGTGTGGCGCTTAATCAAATTGTTACTGCTTCCTTGCTCTTTGTCACTTCCTTTCGAAATGCTACCACTCCAATGTCCAAAATAAAAGCAACACAAAGCAAAACAACAACAAAAAGTGTTAATTCCATTGTGCGCGCCGTCGTTTTTATTGCCACTTTTTCATAATTTTATTCTCACGCATTAAATAAAAAGTGATTTTATTAGCACAAAAGCGTTTGAGCGTTGGTAGCGTGTGCTTGGCTGTTGGCCCATTTGTTTTAGCCGGCGTCGTCAGCGTTTTGCGCGCTAATTGCAGCAACACATTTATTTTTCATGCGCGGCACAGATCAAAGCGCTTTGCTTTCGTGGACATCCGGTGGTGTGCTGTGCTTTTGCAGGTATTTTTTGTTCAATTTTTTCTACGGCATTAATTATAATTAGTGTAAATTTTGCTTTAGATTGTTTTTGTTAGCAATTACTGCGCTTTGATGTGTGATATTTTTGCGCACTGAATGTGCGCTCAAGCGTTAGATATTTACTACAGCCCAACGCTGCGCTGAATATTTTCATTTCTTGAATTGAAATCGAAGAAATAAAGTAACCAGTAGTGATCCAGTGGGCCTAACACAATACTTTTGTATGATCAGGGTGTCTTTTGAATTCTAAACACATCTTTGTTCCAAATAAGCTGGAAATTCGAGAGATAGGTAGGTAGGTAGGAGTGCAGCCTGTTGTCTATCGGGCTCTTGATGTGCCATTTTGATACACTATCCGTAGAACCTTCTGTATCTGCTATCACGTTTCACCTTCTCTCTCAAACCATTTTGAGGTTTCGATGAAGCTACTTATGTCTGATATGCTTTCAGTAGAAATCCATTCAAGGTTTGGTGCTTGATGGACTCCAAGTGTTTTGTATTGGATCTGTGCTAGAGCTGAGCATTCACAGAGAAAGTAGAAATTTGTTTCCTTGTTCCTGCTATTCCGCAGCCTCATTCGAGAGATACTCGAGCCAATTTTCATTCGCACTACGAACCACACCAACTATGTTGCTCGATGCCATAGCCGGAAGATGCATGCCCTTGAAAGCTGCTGTCAGACTCAAATAATTTAGCTTCTAGGCTGACTGTGAGCTTGGACACCTTCGAATTTTTGGTTCAATTCCTTCCAAATTATATGGCTTACCAAACCGCCAAGACTGACTATCTTTTATCTGCTTACTTACCTGCCAGTGAGCATGGGATGAAAGGGCTCCCTGGAGGATAGATCAAAGTTTGAGTGGAAGTTGTTCTGACTTGTCTGGCTTCCTCACCACTGCGGCGTCTTCCAATCGGAAGTGACTGCCATGAAGTTAGCAGTAGATCTATTGCGTCGTAGCTCAGCCTCCATTAAAGTGGTGGCAATACACTCCGATAATACGGCAGGGATGCCTAGACTCAGTATCTGTAGCATCGAGTTACAACGTGTTTAGGCTGGTATTGCAGGGAAATGCAAAGCTGATAAGCTTGCAAGTACTAATAATTGAGTCTCAACAACTGCGGAATAGGAATGGGTAGGAGTTCGGTTGGCTTCTGGGTTGTTGGGCATCAGACCAGCAAAATCCACCTTTCAATATTGAGATTAAACATTTCACCGATTCCCAGTTGCATTAGTTGCTTGAAAGAAGATGAGATATAATCACTGAATCAGCTAAGCACTTCCTCCTCACATGTCCAGCTTTGCCAGTTCAAAGTTAAACATGTTATCTCGAAATGCATACTTTTAGACACGCAGGTAAAATAGCGGAAATATAAAAAAAACACCTAAGCAGTTTTGTGTTGGATTCAAGGTACTTTACCGATAGCTGATACCCAAGTGCAGTAGTTCTTCAACTGGCTTTAGAGAGGATTGTACATAACAGCTTAAGTGAGATCCCATGCCATGTTAAGGGATCGGCCATCTAACCTAAACCTGTACTGGGCTTCCTGTATTATACCAGTCGATTATGCTATGATAGCCCCACCTTTTGCGCGCAAGTCTGTTCTGCTTTAATGTTGCAGCGTCAGCTAAATCCACATACAAGGCCTGTCGCAAAAGAAACAGGACTGTTAAAAAAACAACAAAAAATAAATATTTTTCAAAAGTTTATTTTTTTTATTCAAAGTAGTTTCCTTGTGCTTCGATACAGCGTTTAGCCCGGTCAATTAGCATTTCAAATGAGTGTTTAAGTTCATTTTTCGGAATGCTCTTTAGAATATCAGCCGTCGCCTTTTGGATAACTGAAATGTCCTGAAACCAGTATCCTTTCATGGGCAAATGAAGTTTTCCAAATAGGTAAAAATCACAGGGTGCCAGATCAGCTGAGTAGGGTGAGTGATTAATGGTTAATATGGAGTTTTTTGTCAAAAAATCAGTGACAAGCGTCGACCGATGACACGGCGCATTATCGTGCAACAGGCGCCAGGACCCTGCCTCACGGTATTGTGGTCGAGCACGACGAATGCGTGACAAAAGACGGTAAAACACAGCATTAATCGTTTGGTCAGGTGGGACGAACTCTCGGTGTACAACACTCTCGGAATCGTAAAAACAAATCAGCATTGTCTTTATTTTTAACTTCTGAAGACGACCGACTTCTGATCGTCACAGAGGTCCTCATGACCTTCTTGGAATCGCTTACACCACTCATGCACATTACTATGGGATAGGCACTGATCACCATGAACTTTTTTCATCATTTGAAATGTTTCAGTAAACGTTTTCCCAAGTTTAAAACAAAATTTAATATTTGCTCTTTGCATTTTACGACCGATGACCAAAAGCTGCTGTCACTTTTTGATCGATAACATCGATTGTAGTTATCCAATTGTCTTAAAATTTTTACGAAATGTCAACAAGAGATCAAACTTTTTATTTCATATAACCACCAATAGGTGGCGCCACCAGAAACAGTTATATTTAAAAAGTTCTGTTTCTTTTGCGACAGACCTTGTAATACAATCATTCAAATTATTATTTTTTGTCTTCAAATATTATAGTATCCAGTACTAGTACTAGCGGCGTATATCACTAGCTCTATTTAACCTAACTGTGTCATAAATAATTATATTTATCTCGACATAAACCAAGATAATTGCGTTATTTGGGCAATTCTGCTTTAGCTCAGCATGTGGCCGGGTGTGTGAAAAATTATTATAAATTTTTTTTATTAACATATAAAATATATAAGAAGATTTAAGTAGGCTCTTGAATATTTGCTTTAATTTCTACCAAAATGTTCGCTCGGTGAGTCTCATTCCCGGTGTATTCTTCGCACATTTCGTCAAATGTCAACATCCTTCACATGACCACGTCAATCACACAGACGGCAAAACATTTAAAGTCAAACTAAAAATATTTTTTTGATCTTTGCTTTCGCTAGAATTTCTTGGCATTGCATTGTTGTCTGCTGCGCTAATTTGATGCGAGTGCTTGTCTGAGCGACAAACCTTTTCTCCGCTCACAGCAAGGTTTCAGTTTTATTTGTATTCGGTTTCCACAAAAAGCTGAAGCCAAAATCGAAAAAATTTAAACGGTCTTAGCTTAATACTTTTTTGCCAACGTGATTTTAATCTTAACCACTTTTCAACAAAAAAAAAATACAAAAAACAATAATACATTTTTTCATCCGACTAATAATTTATTTTGTGTTTTCTCTCTTTACTCCAGATGACGAAACTGCTGCCGCTAATCGAATCGTCCTGCTCGAATCGGGCACGCTTTCTGCTTTGTTCCTCACTTTTTCCGCTTTGCACACCCGATGTACCGCGGCCGGTCACCGCTTGCAAGCAGCTCTGTGAGACGGTAAAAAGTGAATGCGAAACGCATGCTGAGCTCATGCAATTGTGGCCCGACTTTCTCAATTGTGACACACTGCCGCAGCCGGAGAAACATGAGCTGTGCATGCAAATCCCGCAAGAGTCCGAAAAGCAGCAGACGAACATACAGGCACATCCACCCTCACCACAGCCACAATTTCAACAACCAACGCAGTTCTATTGGCCGTGGTCCGCTTGGAAAATGCCGCCACATCTGAGTAAGACCATCGCGCCCAGCGCCATCTGTCCACTCAACTTCACCGTCGATCCGCTCAACGCAGAACTGTGCGTGCCGCAATGCAACCGCGATGCATTTCACTCAACGCAACAGAAGAAAATCGCCGAGGGTCTAATACTCGGTCTCTCGGCGGTGTGCTTTGTTTTAACACTCTTCTCTCTGGTCACCTTCTGGGCTGAGCCTACGCGGTTTGGCTACCCCGAGCGCCCAGTGCTCTTTCTCTGCCTCTGCTACAACCTCTTCAGTGTTTGTTACCTGGAACGCATCGTGTTTCACAACTCCACGCGTACGCTGGCTATGATCGAAGATCCGTTGGGTAAAATTAGTGCCGCCTGCTCCGTAACGCCGCCCTGCTTGGCCTCATACATCACCACAAGCTATCTGAGTTTGTGCGCCGCCACCTGGTGGCTAATTTTTGCGTTATGCTTCTTCCTCTCATCGCATCAGAAGTGGTCGAGTGAGGCGCTCGAGAAAAAATCCGGTCTATTTCATGTGCTGGCTTGGGTGCCACCACTGGCGCCACCAATTGCCGCGCTCCTAATGGAACAGGTGCGCCCCAACGAGCTGACTGGCATGTGTACAGCTTTCGGTTTTGTGGAGATACCCGCTTTGGTGCTGCTATTGCTCGGCTTATTTTTCACCGTACGTGCCTCCAGATCGCTACATATGCTGCAACAACAAATTAAACCGATTTTCGGACACCAACGCTTTTCGCAAATACGCAAACGCTTTCTTATATTTTCGTTGCTCTTCTTCATGCCGACAATAGCGGGCGTATTGACCTCATTTTTCGAGCGCTACATCGACACGGTGCCCGCTTGCTCCACGCACGAAGACTGCGCACCGCCAGAGCAACGTACCGCTTGGCCGACGCTTATACGAATATTCTTTCAGTTAGCGGGTGGCACATTAACCGGCATGTGGGTATGGTCGCGGAAGACCTGCGAGTCGTACCGCAGTCGGCTGGTGGCCACGCCCACTTCTTCGACAACAACTAAGTCGATCTCATCGCTGCCGAAGAAGCACATACACACGAACGGCAAGTCGGTCAGCAGCGCTTTGTATAGCGGTATCAACTTCCACAATGTACCGGTCTATAATCCGAATCAAGCGCACGTGTAGCGCTTACTGCTGGGTATACATGGGAACAGTGTTGCTGCTGAGCAACAACACAGTCCGAGGGAGGGTGTATATACTTTGGGATTATATCTTTAAGGAAATTACCGTTAATGTAGTTAAGGTATCTTTTTAACTTCTAAAGGCTCGAATATTATTTTGTTTAACTGTAATGTGCATACTTAGGCTTAAATTTTTGTAAATGCTATAGTTGTAATTGTAAATAAAAAAAAAAGTATTTTTTGCATACTTTCACTATTTATATGAACGAAAATAAATATATAAGCCTTTCAGTAAAGCCTACTAGATGAGAATTAATGCAGTAGTAAGTCCTTTGGGTATAGTTTGTATGCTTAAAATATAGATTTCCACTTTGTATGACAATTTCTCTGAAAAAGTAGATCATTTTGTGGTATCAATTACATCAATTTTGAACTAATTCAAAATATAATAGTATATCTCCACATTGAAGTGGATTCAATGATTCGGACTCGTATTTATTACTGCATGGTCCTTAGTATTCCATGTCTTTACTCATTGCTTAAGTAAGAGCTTAAAAACTTAAAATTTTTAAAAGAAAATGTGTTAGTAGCTTTAAACTGTAAATATATGTAATGTAGTTATATTAGGGTGATTCAAAAAAAAATTTTTTTTTTCGTTTGATACTCGGAAAAATATGTTCCTAGACACCTCTAAGAATTCCTATAAGTTTCATCATTCATAATAATTTTTTTTCATTGAGTTATAAATTCATAACAAATAAAAAATTTTCCCCAAAATAATCAAACTTCAACTGTTAATATCTTTTAAACGTTTGGGTTTACGAAAAAATCATATAAGACCTTTTTTGTAGAGCATTCAATTTCCTACAAAATCTAAGGAACAAGATATTTTTTCAAGTAATTGGAAGCGAGATAATAGGTTGTCAAAAAAGTCTTGCGGTATTTTCGCTAGTTGACGCTGAAAGCGTTAGTTCTAGTTTTATTCGTCGCATCGGGTCATGCTATACCTTTTTGGAAGGCTTATTTCACGCGCTAACATGTGTTTGATTGATTGTCGTTTCTTTTAAGTCGTTTGTGAGTTATAGCATCGCAAACATGGAGCAAAATAAAGGGAAAATACGGCATATTTTACAGTACTACTACGATAAAGGCAAAAATGCATCTCAAGCCGCCAATAAAATGTGTGCAGTTTATGGACCCGATACAGTTTCCATTTCCACCGCACAACGATGGTTTCAACGTTTTCGTCCTGGTGTAGAGGTGGTCGAAGATGCGCCATGCTTCGGCAGGCCTGTCGTCGAAAATTGCGATAAAATCGCTGAATTGGTCGAAAGAGACCGGCATAGTAGCAGCCGTAGCATCGGTCAAGAGCTGGGCATTAGTCATCAAAAATTCATTTCAATTTCAATAAAAAAAAAAATCATTAAAAATACCGCAAGACTTTTTTGACAAACCATTATAAATTTTTCTATCTGATAATAAGAAAAAATAGAAAACTGTATGTAGGAGCAGCTTCCCGATACAATTAAAAACCCATGTTTGGAGAGGCTTTCTTAGAGGTGTCTAGGAACCTATTTTTCCGAGTACCAAACGAAAAAAAATTTTTTTTTTTAATCACTCTAAGTTATATATTTAATAGAAATTTCGTTTAAGCTAAGAAGCTCTATATATATTATACTACTTGCCTAAAATTGTTATTAGTATATCAATAATATATACTTATTTATATTTTACATATTTAAATTATTGAATAAAATATATTTTTAAAAACGTATATTCCTGTTTTTGAAATAAATAAAATGGTTGTCAAGCGTTATTAATATGCTAAAAAGTGATTGATAAGGAGAGATCAAGGGTAAACCACATTGAATTTCATACATATCAGTGTTACAGGTGAAGTAACGGTTAGGAAATAAAAATCCATAGCAGATTTCGGCTTAAAACACTTTATCGGTACAAGTTAACTCACTGCAAAGGATTTTTGATTTCATAAATTACTGTGTTCAGTAGCACATAGCTAGTTCCCTTTGGGGAATATACCCTTAAGGGGGTATTATAGTCTAGAAATGCTATTTAACGGCATTTTTTAAAGTCCAATAAAAAAAACTAAGAACATTTTTACTATCCAATTTTTTATCAGATATTTATTGATATTTTAAGAATACAAAAAAAATAAAAAATAAAAAAAATTGTGATAATTTGATTAATTGCGGCGTGGTGGCGTGGCGGGGGTTGAAAATAAGGCTGCGCCCTTCCTGACACGATTCCAACACTTTGGGTGATCAGAAAAATTTTTTTTTTAATCAGTACAAATGCCGCTATCGTCTAAACTAGGATAAATAAAAAAAAAAAATCAGTAAATGGCGACTGTTTGAATTTTTGCCCGTTTTTTGGCAAAGATCAGAATTTTTTAAAAATAGTAAAAATCAAAATTTCTTAATAATCCTAGTTCCAACTATAGAGAGATATATAAAGAAGGTCCACACCAAATTTCAAGTTAATCGGTTCATTAGAACTTGAGAAATCATGTCAGAAATGTTGAAAATAGTAGTTTCGAGAAAAACGCGATTAAAGATTTGAGTCCAACTGCAGCCGGTTTGCACGCTGCGTCACTAAAATAGCTATAAGTCGGTAAATAATAGGAATTTTAAAAATTCCTTTGGGGAATATATTCTTAAAGGTCCAGTCTTTAAGAATATGCAAAAAAAAATCGATTTTTTCAAAATTCTAGACTAGAATACCCCCTTCAGAAAAATGTACTTTTCAGTGTGTCAGTAGTTTGTTTTCTGATATTTAACCCCTGAGGGATGGGTCCTATAAAATATTATAATCTTCATGAGTCCTTGGAAAGTCTGTTTATTGGCGGCTGCTGTTTTGGGGAATCAAAAAATTAATTGAATGAATTCCACAACGAAATACAAATTATTACGGTCGTTACAGCGTTTCATGTAGAAAGGGAACAGAGCGAGACATCTCGTTCGCCTTTTTCTCAGGATTATGTTTTTCAAAATGGTTGCCTCTCTCAAAGCAAGAATTTTGAAGATATCTAGTTGGAAGGGAACATTTTTAACGTCATTGGAAGTTTTTTTTTTTTTGAAATCTACCTATTTTTTTTCTTCGGAAAACTGTCAAAAAAGGGTTAAATTCGTTACTTTTTTTTCAAACTGCCGCCATTTTGTCAAATTTCAAAAAAAAAAATCTCTCCATAGCGTGATCGAAACTTTCGTAGAGATTAATAATCTTCTAGAAATTTTGGTTTGAGATCAAAATTGTGACCGCAATCGTGGACATCTAACAGGACCCTTTCTTACCTGTCATTTCAACAATTTATTTAACTATTATACACACAATAAATAAACATAAAAAAATCATTTTGTAATCGTCATGTGTGTATTTATTTATAAGGAAACCCCGGACCGATTAGCTAATTTCAACATTAAAAGCAAAAATTCGCGAAAATCAATGATTTTTGGAGGGTCACACGAACCTTTAAACATGTGGGATTTAATGAAGGCAATATAGAGAGAATCATTGGTCCATATGTCTTCAAAAATGAAGCCGGTCATAATGTATAATCAATGGAAAATGCTATGGAGCCATGATTAATGACTTGATTGTGCCTGAACTAATGATAATAATGATGTGGATGATCTTTGGTTCCAACAAGACGCCGCTACATGACATAATCAATTTGAAGGAAACTTTTGGTGAGAGCCTTATCTCGCGCAGTGGTCCTGTGGCGTGAATTTCAAGATCCTGCGATTTCTTACCGTTGGATTATTTTTTGTGGAATTACGTGAAGTTGCTTGTCTACGCAGATAGCGTAGGTGGTGAATATTCGAATTTTGATTACTGCAATACGGCCCCAATAACTGCAAAATATGGTGAAAACTTAGCCCTCTCGGCTGAAATTTATTCGAACCAGTCGCGGCATACGTTTTAATTCTCCTTAAAAACACGCGCTCTCTATTTTATTAAGATAACTCACATATTGGCCGTACCCGGGACCCGTAAGCAAAATCTTTATATTAGGTATTTAAGTGCTATGATTGACCCGTTGCAACTCATTTCTAGTACATAGACATACTACTATCAGGTTAAGATTATCGCTGAATTTTTATTACATATCTCACACATTGACCGATATTTTATGTAAAAGGTCAACTATAGGTATTGGGGTCCAAATAT
This sequence comes from Bactrocera tryoni, assembly GCF_016617805.1. NCBI lineage: Eukaryota > Metazoa > Arthropoda > Insecta > Diptera > Tephritidae > Bactrocera > Bactrocera tryoni. The sequence continues at coordinate 64,646,005 of NC_052502.1, read as the reverse complement.
TCGGTACCTAAGGGTTAGGATTTGCACATCACATTTTTTGGTCATACTCTAAAAACATAAATCGTGAAAAGTTTCATCTCGTTATATTGTTTCCTGATTTGTACACTTAAAAGGAAAGAATCAGATGGACTTTAAAATTATGTTATATGAGAAGTATGTAGGTGTGGCTGAAGTCCGATTTCGCCCGTTTTCACACTGTAACTTAAGGGGTTACATCGGTTTCCTCAGGAAAAAAACGGCCTTTTTTCAATAATTTTTTTTACATATAAAAAATGAAATATTTTAATGAAATTTTTTTTTCATTTAAAAGACTCATATTTAATAAACATTTTGTAAAATTTAAAAAAAAAAATATCAAAATGGCAGTCATTACGACGCCATTTCCGGCAGTCCCTCGGAAAAAAGGTGCATCCGCGTTGTCAGCAGAACTTCTTTCAGGATCATCTGAAATAAAAATAAAAAATACGTGTTTTAGTAAAGACAATAAACTAGGTATTGGACGAAGGAAAAAAAATGAAAATTGCATTTTTGGTAGACGTTTTTATAAAAAAAATGCAAATTTCGATGAAAATTTCTCGACATTTTTTTTTAAATAGTTGTAATTAAAAAAAAAAATCCTTCGTTCAAGACCTTGATATCTCAAAGACCTGTGTAAAATTTCATCAAGATCGGTTGAGTAGTTCGCGAGAAATCTTGACAACCGACTTTGAAAACATAGTTTTGAGAAAAACGCGTTTAAAGACGGCGCACTTAGCCTATCTAACCTCGAACGCACAAGTTCTCAAGGCTGCATCTCCGAAACTATTAGTCGGATCAACTTGAAAATTTAGAACAATATTCTAGAGATGTTATAGAATTTAATAAGAAAAAAATTCGATTTTTGAAACTGTGATACCCATGTAACCGCTTAAAAATGTCAGAGGAATATGAAATCGGTAGGACGGGTCGCGAGATATGTGATTCCACCTAAAAGTGGGCGGTGCCACGCCCATCCTCTAATTTTAACCTTGGCCCCATTAAAGCTCTGTTATACCATATCGCGGGTAAAATTCACTCTAACTGCCGTCTTACAAGTAAGTAATTGATTTACCACGCTTTAAGTAGTAGTACCGTTATATGGTGAGTGAGTGGGGTTATATTTTGATTTCATCCATTTTCACGCTATCGTAGTGATAGTTAGTGGTTTAGGAGATATGTACATTAAACTTATTAGAAGGGACGTCATGCCTACTTTCAAACATTTTTTTTGGCCACAGCTGCTTTTTGCTCCTGCGATCTCCTGTGCCAAATTATAGTTTTATAGTAAACCGTAAATTAGTGCCTAGATATGGTACTTTATACAAGTATGTTTTCGGCTAATAGCGATTTGTGGGCGGGACAGTGGTCCGATCACGCCCATCTTCGAACTTATAACAAGTTGCATCAAGATATCTCAGTTTTTACTCAAGTTACAGTTAGCTTTGACGAACAGACGGACAGACAAATCGTATCCTAAACTGTAGCAGAGTCGTGAGGACATAAATGACGATCAGCATGTGGGCCAATCAAAATCCGTGATCACCGGAAATTCCAACGAAACTGTGCGTGAATTCATCAAAAATCAGCCGAAATCATCATTGAAATTCATGGAAATGGAATTGAACATCTCCAAAACATCGATTTATCGCATTTTGACCGAACATTTGAGCTTACGAAAGGTGTGTGCACGGTTTATTCCGCACAAATTGACTGACGACCAAAAATTGCTCAGAATCCAACATTCGAAGGACGATTATTTGACTAAAAATCACATTTTAACCTTTAACCACTCCCAGTATTCACCGTGCGACTTCTTCCTTTTCGGAAAAATGCATTTGCCCATGAAAGGAAAGCATTATGCAGAAGTAGAGGCTATTCAAACGGCTTGCACCGGCATACTGGCGGCCATACCGGCCAACGAGCTAAAGCACTCTTTCGACATGCTTTTGGACCATGCAAAAAGCTGTATTGACGCAGAAGGAGACTATTTTGAATAAAATAAATTGATTTTGCCGAAAAAGCCATTTCTTCTGTTGTTTTTTAAGCCCTGTTGACTTTGGAACGCACCTTCTATGTACAACTGTTAGTTGAACAACACCGATTATACTCTGCAGCAACATATTGCAAGAATATAAAACAAAATTGTTGTAATATTAGTTTGACCTTTTATACAGGTAACAGGTGTTTTTTTTTAGAAGTATGGTTTTCATTTAGGCAATACATTTTTCGGGTTGTTGGTCTTTTAAACAACTGTTACTTGATTTATACTCACGGTTTGCCATTTCATAATGAACAGTTCGGTTCGCGCAATAGATCGCCCGTCGCCGCGTCGAATACCAGTTCTTAACATGTTTATTCCAGTAGAAATAAGTATGCTCAGAGGCGCCCCAAAGTGCTCATCTACTTCGTGGTAGATTTTGCGTAAGGATCTAGGTTTCGGGCTTACAAAATTCAACGTGCGCAAGAATTGAAGCCCAACGACCAACATAGGCGTCGCATGTGCGATGAATGGGTCACCGTTTCTGGTTTTCAGAAGGAAATTTCGTTCAGTAATAAAGCTCTCTTTTGGTTGAGTGGGTACATTAATAAACGAAATTGTATTTGGAGTGATTATAATCACCTAAATATTGTTGAGTCGCCGCTTCTTCCTCAAAAAGGCACTGTTTGGTGTGTTCTTTGGGCAGAGGAAATAATTGAAAATTTGGACTAATATATATACCATATGGTATAATGCCGAAAAACGAAATTAGTTAATATGCTCGATAATAGATTACAGGGTCCGGCACTCGAAGTGAAACCAATTAAAAGGCCATAAACTCGGTTTGGAAAATTATTTTAAAGTACAAAATGTGTGAAAATAATCATAAATTCAGGACCAATCCACTTTTGCTCGATATGACCACCTTTTGCCTTAACTATGGCCTTGAGACGGTCAAAAAACGAATCGCAAGCTGCCCGAATGTGACTTGCCGGTATTTTGGCCCACTCTCGGACAATGGCTTTCTTCAGCATCTCGAGAGTGATGTATTTTTCACTTCGGACCTTGCTCTCCAAAATGGCCCAGAGAGAATAATCAATTGGATTCGCACCTGGTGAATTCGAGAGCCATTGTGTGGACGAAATGAAGTTCGGAGTTTACGAATTGCTCAATTGGAAAATTTTTTTCGCCAAAAAACACAATGTTACGAATTTGAATGCTTTCGGCCAAGCTAAGCAACTGCTTCGCTCTCTCAAGTCTTACTTGTTGCTGCTTCCGTGTGAGATTATGGGCCTTTTGGAACTTGTAAGGCTTGACCTTGAGCTCATTTTTCAATATGCGTCGGATGCTGCTGGTTAAAACTTGTCTCTCCGAATTCAAAATAATATTAGCTGGTGGCAACAGAAGTCCGTTACCATTCGTCTCGGTTCATAGAGCGTAGTAAGTTAGACTAAAACTGTAATCGAGAAAAAGATAATCCAGCAAGAAGATTATAGCTTGAACATCTGAAATAAACGAATATTTTATGCCTGAAGGCTTTGTCACCAGGAAACTTAGATCCTCAAATCGAATCACTTTAGCGCAACTTATTGATTTTTTGAGAAAATTTTTCCATTACGGAGCTTGAACTGCTTGTGAAGAAGTATTTGGTTTGTGGTTCGAACTCAGAACTCATTGTCGGCATACAACTAAACTATGCTAAAAACAGATATCTATAATACCCTCTTATATACATGGGCTTGTGCATTGAGCGGAAAATGTGCGAATCAAAAACGACATTGACAAGCACAATGCCAATGGCAACACTCGTATTATACTCGTGGTGAACGCGCGAAACATTAAATGCGGCAGTCGTGCAATTAACTCTGAAAGCGCTAAGATCAAAGCGATAAAGCCGCAACCCCAACCGCAGCTAAAGCGAAAGCAAGAGCAAAAAACTACGCTTAGTGCTTAAGTCGAGAAGGCAATGCATGAGGACCCACATGCAGGCACACACACACGTAAGGTTTCAATGTAATTGCGCATGCGCTCAAGTTCACTCGCACGTTCACAGTGGAATACTACAGCGCAACGCTGGAGGTGCTGTGGGATTGGCCAATTCGTCAGCGCTGGTGTTGGCAATGTGCTGCTGACGATGATGGCGATCTGAGCACTAAATTGTGTGCAAGCGCGCGCACCCGTCCACAGCCAAAGAGACCAACAGGTGTACGGCAAAGTACCTGTGTGCATATGCGCCGCTGGAAGTGCAAACAAAACGTCGCAAAGCGATGCTCATTCGATATCGAAGGTGGAAAAAAGCGACTAATTACTGTTGTAAATTCGAAGAAGAGGCGTTAAAGTCAACACTGGTGATGAAGCGAATAGCCTAGGTCAATACGTATAGCTTTTTTCTTAAGTAATTCACAAACAAATTGTGCATTTTAAACACATGTATACATTTTTTACATCGACTTTATTTTGTATCATCGACTGTTTACATTGTATGTGTACTTTGTGCATAGATTTCTTGAGCTACAGCGTGATCCGACAGCTATGCTGCGCTGAAATTCACACATTAGCATCCATTGGACTTGGCTTCAAATACCGCGCGACACAAAATCTAAAATAAACAAGTAAGGAAGGGCTAAGTTCAGGTGTCACCGAACATTTTATACTCTCGCATGATAAAGTGATAATCGAGATTTCATTATTCGTCATTTACATAATGGTCCATAAGTGGGCGACGCCACGCCCATTTTCAATTTTTAAAAAAAGCCTGGGTGCAGCTTCCTTCTGCTATTTCTTCCGTAAAATTTAGTGTTTCTGACGGTTTTTGTTAGTCGGTTAACGCACTTTTAGTGATTTTCAACATAACCTTTGTATGGGATGGGGGCGTGGTTATTATCCGATTTCTTCCATTTTTGAACTGTATATGGAAATGCCTGAAGAAAAAGACTTTGTAGAATTTGGTTGACATAGCTATAGTAGTTTCCGAGAGATGTACAAAAAACTTAGTAGGAGGCGGGGCCACGCCCACTTTTCCAAAAAAGTTACGCCCAAATATGCCCCTCCTAATGCGATCCTTTGTGCCAAATTTCACTTTAATATCTTCATTTATGGCTTAGTTATGACACTTTATAGGTTTTCGGTTTTCGCCGTAGGCGTGGCAGTAGGCCGATTTTGCCCATCTTCGAACTTCTTATGGAGCCAAGAAATACGTGTACCAAGTTTCATTATGATATCTCAATTTTTACTCAAGTTACAGCTTGCACGGACGGACGGACAGACGGACAGACAGACATCCGGATTTCAACTCTACTCGTCACCCTGATCACTTTGGTATATACATATAACCCTATATCTGACTCTTTTATTTTTAGGACTTACAAACAACCGTTATGTGAACAAAACTATAATACTCTCCTTAGCAACTTTGTTGCGAGAGTATAAAAAAGTAGTGATAGGCCTGCATAAGGAATAATAAAACTACACAAAGAACTCAAGGAAGACCAAGTTGTCCAGAGTTAGGAATAAGGCAGGGTCATGTGTAAAGCGATTGATCAAAAGCATACAAAGTTGTGACTGGCACTCAATAGAAAGAACTGTAGGAACATGTTTGGAATACTCACTGGTCGCAGTTTGGTGGTGGCACACGTTTGCAGAATGGGGCTGACAGATCGAGAAGACTGCAGAAGCATTTCTTATTCACTTCTCCGGCATTGACCATGCAACACTTGAAGCGTTTGGGGAACGTATGAGACACTGAAAGGAATATCGTTAGTGAGCCTTCAGAACCAGTTGAAATTCGCTTCAAGTGCAGGAACCCTGAAGGATGACTAGTCGTCCTGAACTATGTAACGGTAGTCCATGTAGTGGCACTAAGCAATAAAACTGGTTTGGGGAACGTATGAGACACTGAAAGGAATATCGTTAGTGAGCCTTCAGAACCAGTTGACATGCAGGAACCCTGAAGGATGACTAGTCGTCCTGAACTATGTAAAGGTAGTCCATGTAGTGCCACTTAGCAACAAAACTGGTCTGTGCGTGAAACATTAACCACCAGACTAACCTACGTTCCGTTCCTGTCACCACATATGTAGTTTGGAAAACAATAGACCAATAGCATACCCGGACAATCGAACAAACTTATGGGTTGGACTTCCATGCCTACGACATTCAGTTTACCTAACCGAACCGAAACCGAATTTTTATCGGGGCAAGCACTGTCAACTTGGCAGTTCTCCTCAAAAATACTTAAGGGATGTTTTCTGCGACTACAACAATTAACGGATATTGAACAAGCTCCACCTACAGTTTGTAATGTGATCATAACCTGTGAATTGTGGACAACACTTTTTATTAACCTCCAGCAGCGGATTAGTGCTAATAAATTGAATTTTAATGCCAGATGAGACAGGTTTTATATCAAGTGATAGCAGTGACAGCCGATCAAAATGGTATGGTATGGGGTATCATCGAGATAGTATAGAAAGAATCAGGAAAGTAAAGTACGTATATGTCTGTGGGTATACCAAAGAAAAAGTCTTTCTCTTTAACGTTTAAAGGCAAGATCTTTTCGAACCATTCAAATCAAATCGTAAAGCTCTCGAGTAAAGGATTGACTTGGCCACGTCATTTCTATTTCTCCATCTAAACGAGCCAGAATATGCTGTAATATTGCAGATAATTGTTGTAGCATTGATCCAGCATGGAAAAGGGAAAGCACGTGATAATAATAGAAAAATAACATTCGGTAGGCGCCTACCAGTAGGTATGACATGGTTTTGACAGCTCGTGGCAGCTATGTTTGTTTACGGATTTGATTTTTCATCATGTCACATTTCACTTTGGAATAACGCTTGGAAATCGTCCAAGACTATTAGGCAAATTAACGTTCTCTGTTGACTACTGTAAGTGCTCTTCACGCAAAACCCGTTCTTCTTAGATGCGACTCATTTCTGGCTTAATGGCTTCGTCAACAAACAAAATTGTCGCTGTCAAATCTTCGTTTGGTTCAGTTAATGCAATTGCATCCACAAAAAGTTAGCATTTGGTTGGGATCATCGCGCCTTACCTCTTACGACTTCAGGCCGGACATGTCGCTTTCATTTATAGCGAATGTTATAAGACGATGTTGAACCCTTTTTTCCTTTAATATGATGAAATCGACGCGGGCAATCTCTATTTCCAACAAGACAATGCGCCGCCTCATGTTTCATGACTAACCGTGGGTATTTTGAAGTTAGTTTTTAATTGAAAAGTAGTGAATATAAAGTCTATACGTTTTTAAAAATCGTCTTAAAAAACTGCATGGACTCGATACATCCACTATTTTGGATGCGAGTTCTGCGCACAATAACGTAAATTTATAATAAACAAGAAAAGACTTTATATTCAATCACAGCGAAGCTAGAAATAACCTTCACTAATAAAAAAGTTTTCCGTAAAGGAACTTGATTTTGGTCCGTCAGTTTGTATGACAGTTATATGCTATTGATGTGCGATCTAAATAATATTTTCGAAGATTGTAATAATACCCTGCACAATATTTCCTGCCAAAATCCGTGAATTAATTTTGTCTACTACAGAAGGCTTCCGTTCTGCACCATTTTATGTTGAATTTGGAGTTTTCATCGTTGGCATGGACAATAATCCGTGACAAATTTTGTGAGGATATCTCGTCGAAACGAGAACTAGATTTTGATCGTTCAGTACGTATGGCAGCTACAAACTAATACCATGTTCAGACCGACACTTAATCACACGATTTCGGCTGTTGAGTGGTTTATCTCACTAATCTTATAAATTTATCAAGATTTCGTCATACAAAAATGACAGTTCAAAATCACTTCATTGAAATGATTTGAAACTGATCCTCGCTAAATCTCTCTGTGCGACTCAGATTTTGCGCCATCTACTTGGCAGCATTGGAAATCTATTACATTATCACAGCTGATTTAGACACTACAAAAAGGAAAAAATGTAAACAAACAAATTTTTATTAGAACAATGAATCTAATTTCTGCTGAAAATCGACTTCCCAAATGAAAAAATGCGTCCATTATTTTCATTATATGGAAAATATTAAAAAAAAAGCCGTCTTTTTATTTCAAAATACTATATGACAATCCTTTCGTTTGATAAATATTAAGCGATGTGAATTCTTGAATGACAATAACAGCTGTTTTTAATCTTTTCAACGGCAGTAAGAACACTGTTGGGTTATGAAATGCGTAAATGTAATCTAATCTTTTAAATTTTCGGTCTGAACATGGTATAAAATACCTCATATAACCCCACTCAAATCGTAAATAATTTTCTCAGCATCTATTACAAAAATTCGACAAATAGTAAAAGAGTTGGTGGCAGCTTTCAATTGGTTTGTGTCTTAACTAAAATCAATGTAGTATGGGCAAAAACCGGAAATCGCTCAAGCCATGCATTGCTGTGCATCAAATCGGCTGATGTTAGCAAAAAGCTATTTGTTAAACGCTAAAAAAGTTATAATAATATGTATTTATACAAAATTAAGGTGTCGATAAAGTCTTGTATAAAAAGAGAGCAATTACACACACACATACCTAAATAATCAACAAAAGGTGGAGAGCGAAAATATGGCGTACACACACGCATATGTATGTGTGCGTAGAGTAAATGCATATAGCCATCTATATGCAGAATATGACTACAACAACTGAAATTGCCACAACAAACGTATTGATTACAATAGCAACAATATAAATAACAATAATCACACCACTTTTTCGCACTTTGATACTCGCCGAGCATTTGCTTACGAAGACGACGCCAAACAGCGGTTCGTTGCCTCGACGGACAGCTTGTATTGCCGATAACAAAAATTTGCTGCGAGCGAGTGATGGAGTGGGGAACATATGCACATTAGGGTGGCACAAAACTTGTAGTTAAATCTATAATTGCAATTTAATTCTTATTTTAACTTTTAAAGTGTCTAAGTCTCTTCGCAATATTTTAAGTAATAAATAGACAAGAAATTAAATAACAAAAAAATGTAATTACAAATCAGTCGCAAAAGAAACAGAACTTTTTAAATATAACTGTTTCTGGCGGCGTCACCTATTGGTGGGTATTAGAAATAAAAAGTTTGAGCTCTTTTTGACATTTCGTAAAAATTTTAAGACATTTGGATAACTACAATCGATGTTATCGATCAAAAAGTGACAGCAGCTTTTGGTCATCGGTCGTAAAATGCAAAGAGCAAATATTAAATTTTGTTTTAAACTTGGGAAAACGCTTACTGAAACATTTCAAATGATGAAAAAAGTTTATGGTGATCAGTGCCTGTCTCGTAGTAATGTGCATGAGTGGTTTAAGCGATTCCAAGAAGGTCGTGAGGACCTTTGTGACGATCAGAAGTCGGTCGTCTTCAGAAGTCAAAAATAAAGACAATGCTGATTTGTTTTTACGATTCCGAGGGTATTGTACACCGAGAGCTCGTCCCACCTGGCCAAACGATTAATGCTGTGTTTTACCTTGGTGTTATGAAGCGTCTTTTGTCACGCATTCGTCGTGCTCGACCACAATACCGTGAGGCGGGGCAAAGAATGTTGATTTGTATTCAAAAATTCTGAAAAAAATAAAACAAAAGATCAAAACAAAGTTTATAAGCTTTTAATGAGTATATTTTTGTGTGAAAAGCAAACACATACTGTATTTTTTGTTTCAAAACCAGAAATCTTTAAAAATTAAATTAAATTTGACATTGACTCAGATAAAGTTTTTTGGTTTTTTGCATACATCTTTATGTACGTACATACATATGCCAAAGATAAGTGCAAAATCAGTGCGAAAGAGAAATTGGGTGTATGAACTGTAACGAGGTCGGGGCTAGCGATAAGCATAAATAAGATAGAGGTATGAACATCCAGCGAGGTAGCGCACATCTTGCGCTCTTCTGAGGTTTAACTATTTGTTGTTGGTGAAAATATAGTAATATATCAAAGTAGTGGTATCAAAGACGACACTGATACGAGTAGTACCGAAGTATTATTGTGGCTTTAGTATGTATTATGGGTGAAGGATAAATGTATTTTCTGGCAAAGAAATAACTTGTATAGGTTAAGGATGATTATTTTAGGCGAAACAATTTACTAAAAACAAAATTAGGTTTTTTAAAAATTTTTAAATTATTAATAGCGAAAGTTTACAAACGAAAATGGTAGATATTGGAACTTTATATTGGGTATTTATTATTATAAATATAAAAAATAAGTTAAAATTTGAGTAGAAGGTCGAGAACGCGTTGACGACGAACCACGTCCAGCACGGCCAGCAACATCCACTGATGACCAAACGTCAATTATATAAAAGAATTTGTGCTTGAGAATCGACGAATAGCAGAGATCAGAGATCTTACTGGCATCGTTTGAGTATCGGAAGGATCAGTGAAAACCATTTTGAGAGATCATTTGGGCATAAGGAAAGTGAAAGCATGATTTATTCCAAAATTACCAATTTTTCGGAAAACAGCGTCGCGTTAACATCTGTGAAACAATGCTTTCCGGCTACCGGGATGTCATGAAATCTATTACTGGCAATGAGTCTTGGATCTATACTTACGACTTGGAAACAGGCGTTCAATCGACCGAATATCGTGGCAAAGGTGAGCCGAAGCCGAAAAAAACCACATCACAGCATGTCAAAGATCAGGGCTATACGATAATTTTCTCCGATTAACGAGATGTTGTGCACTCCGAACTCCTGCCGACCAACCAAACTGAATTATGGGTCCACAACTCTTGGTTTATTTTTCACATCAAATGATTGGTTGAACATTTCGTTCGTGCCGTAACCACCGACTTCTGGCTATTCAGGAAATAGAGAAGATTGAAGAGAATGAACTTACGCGCATCGATATTAACTTTAACAACTGTTTCGGCGATTAGAAAAAACGTTGGAGCCAAGACGGATTATTTTGAGGCGAATGACATAGATTTTTAGTAATAAATTCAGAATTCTAAAATGAAAACGTTCGGAAAGTATTTATTTCTTCAAATTATAATTTTTAATGAGTTGAAATTGAGAAAATTGAATGTAAATTTACAAGACATCTTATTAAAAGCCATAGAAAAACCCCATTTTCGCCCTATATCTTGTACACTTTTGACACAAGTTGCAGGAATTTTTGCCCGAATTGCAGTTTTTAAATACCATTTTTGAAAATTTGGAGAAAGAAAAGTATTTGTTACACTCAAAGAATAGGGTAACTATTTTTTAGAAAGATATAAGTCAAATTCAAAGACTGAAGAGTATTCGAGTAAAAATTAATATTTTTCATTGTTATTCAGATTATTATATTGTGAGTGTACAACTCTTTATCTTTTATAAAAAATTTTGTAAAAAAATTTGTTGAAGTATTTTTCTGAATATTAAAAAATAGCGAAGATCGTTTTGCCGCCCCCAAGACGTTGCGCCCGGGGCGAAGGCCCCCTTCGCCCCCCTTAGCTACGCCACTATTCCGAGATGTCGTCAAGAAACAATCCAACGATTGAGGACTCTATATAATTATATTAAGAGCGATCCAGAATCGAGATCGAGCAATATTGATGCATTGCGATCCACAAGAAAAAATATTTAAATACTTATTTTGAAATCCGGATAGAGGATATTCACGCGGAACCCGCGTTTGAAGAGATATTGTATGTAAATTCGCGATACAAAGTATTGAAATTTAGACATCGCGTAATTTTTTTATCAAAAAGAATAAAATGCTATTCCCAAAGATCTGATGAATTCTTCACCATGGTTGCTAACATTTTTTGCTTCAATGCTTTTTTTTTAATTTTTTCTTCAAAAGTATATAAAAAATTTTCTTCAGTGTTCTCTAGACATTTTATAAAAAGCCGCACTAAAAAGCAAACAACGTGTAGCATTCACTCGTGACTCATCAAACGATCCAAATATCACAATAAATATTGAACGTATGATAAGATCGAACTTTTTCCACTAAATCAAGTAGTATGTCATGAAAAGTATTTTTCAATATTGACTTTTAAAGCTTCTGGTTTATTACTAAAGACCAATGACTTCAAATAACTCCACAAAAAGTAGTCTAATGGTGTAAAATCACAACTTCTTGCAGGCCATTCAATGTCACAATTTCTCGAAATAACCGATTATCCAAACTTTAAACAATAAATCGGTTCTTGCAAGTGCTGTGTTGCACATAGCTTCGTCTTGTTGGAACCAGATGTTGTCAAGATCAACTTCTTCCAATTGCGGCAATAAAAGTTGGTCATCATCTGTCTATACCGCTCTGAATTAACAGTAACGGTGTCACCAGCTTTGAAAGAAGTACGGACCGATGATTGCACCAGACCAAAAACCACAGCAAACTGTCAATTTAGTTGAATGTAACGGTTGTTCACGAATAATTTGTGGATTTTCTACGCACCGTAATCGACAGTTTCGTTTATTTACCACTCCACTCAGATAAAAATGAGCCTCATCGGAAAAGTTGATTTTCTTAAAAAACTAGCGTTTTCAAGTTGTTCCAAGACAAAATCAGCAAATTCACGACGTTTAAGGTGATCTAATGACTTTAGTTCTTGATTGATAATAAATTTATGCGGCTGCAAACCCAAATCCTTTCTCAAAATCTGCCAGGTTGAGGTTTAAGAAAGTTTCAATTCTTAAGAACGCCTTGGAAGCAATACTTGCCTGCGCGGCAAGCATATTTTCATTACTTTGAGCGTAAGTGTTCAATGATACATTCATTCTTCTGGCTTGTAGAAGCCCAAGCATGATCGCAGACAAGAAAGCGACACTCACCTTCATTAACGAAGTGAACTGCGAAATACTCGTAGTAATGAGCCTGGAAATCTTTTTCACTGGATTGTAAAAATATGTGACCTGGTCTACGAAAAGGGAGCTAGCGTGCGAAAACTAGTTTTCTGGGAAACAGCTGTTAAAAATAAACAACTCGTTTCGTCAGTTTCTCGTTATCTCATTAATTTTTCTCCTTTCCAGAGGCTTCAAGGACGTCCAGTAAGTGTTGTTTTTGGTCGGAATATTATTATAGTTCATCGTGTAAGTTGCTAGTGTGGAACATTTAAAAAAGTAACACTGAAGAAGTGACGTTTACTCTAATACCGCGCAGCTGCTGTTGTCTTGTTTTCATTCGTCTCTTTTTCCGGATGTTCTGTTATCACATCTTTCTCTACATTTTTAGGGAACTTTTCAAGTTATGACTTTTTGGATTCTATCACGTGAAAAAGCATCTCATCTTCCATCCGAATCAACTAAAAAGTGAAAATTGATTTTTTGACACCTAAGCCCCCTTTCCATAGACCAGGTCACATACATATACATATGTATTTCTATTGCAACGGACTTAATCTACTTCAACCAGACATTTGGTAATGTCACTATACATATACAGTCTCTCCTAAAAAACACGCCATTTTATTAAAAACCACCAGTTATCCGTGCGCCTGGACTTTTATTCACCAAAAATTGGTTAGCTGCAGCTTGATAAGTTTACGGGGTGGCTAAGGTTATCGCATATTTCATAATTTATTTGACGCTTAATTATATTCACTCATATGATAATTAAATTAATTTTTCATAAAAATATTATTTAATCGCGGCTTGCATATAGATTTGACTACTGAACATAGAGATATAGTACATACTTGTATATGTAAGTACTCATATTTGTACATGTGTATGTATATCAAGGTGATTTTTGCATTAATTTCATTTATTTGTTATTTCAAAATAAATATTTTTTATTTATTATTTTTCATTTCTTTCGTTTAGTGATAAATATTTATGCTGGTTGACCTTGAATGCCTGCATGCTGCAGCGCCCCTGGGCACTTTGAGCGATTTTCAACGTCGGTGTCCTTATTCGCAGCAATTATGCTGGCTATATGCGCATAATGTGTAATATCATGTATACATACAGACGCACACATGCCTATGTATCAGACGTTACGTTTCGTTCCGTTCGGCATGCCCTAATTAGTATGCCAAGCATGTGGCTCCAGCATATTGGTTATTTTCGTTTTGGTGTTGCCATGTGAGCAGTTTAGATGCGATAACCGGCCTGTTTGTGTACTGAGAAAGGAATTTAGAAAAACCGAAAAGTACATACATAAGTATGTGCAACTTGAGACAGGCAGAGTTGCCATTATAACACATATTAGTGACATTGATATGGTAGCATTTGTTACAACCTGAGCCATCTCCTCCCCAAAACTGTCCAGTTGTCGGAGGCCGTATCTTCTTCTTAATTGGCGTAGACACCGCTTACGCGATTATAGCCGAGTTAACAACGCGACCAGTCGTTTCTTCTTTTCGCTACGTGGCGCCAATTGGATATTCCAAGCGAAGCCAGGTCCTTCTCCCCTTGGTCCTTCCAACGGAGTGGAGGTCTTCCTCTTCCTCTGCTTTCCCGGCGGAGGCCGTATGCCATACGAGTATTGCCGCAACACAAACTGATCTATCAAACTGTAGTATGAACAAGAAAAAACGTTAACTACGGCTACACCGAAGCTAATAGTATACCCTTCACAGGTGTATTTCTTTTAGTAACTATGTATGTCTTGAAGTAAATCTAAAGACGTATCCGGCGAGTGGTTTTCATCCAAAGTAATATAATTTAAAAGTTCTTTTTAGCCAGGCTGTTTGCTAGAAACATTAAGGTTATTTAATAAAGAAAACGGATCTTTTAGACGTTTTGTATGACACTGTTATCCGACCTGCAATATTACTTCAACTATTGTAGCGTTGCCTTAGAGAATAAACCACGAAGAATTTGCAGTATATATCTCGTTAACTGAAAAAGTCTCCAATGCATGCATTTGACTCCGATCGTTCAGTTTGTACGGAAGCTATATGCTATAGTAATCTGATGTGAACAACTCTTCGGAGGTTACATTATTTCTATGAACAATAACTCATACAAAATTTCGTGAATATATATCGAAGTTCCCCAATTTTTTTTTAAGAAAAAACATATAAACTTCAAATTTAATGGGTAATTTTTATTATCATATTCGAAGGAGCATTCTTTGGTATTTATTGTTTGAAGATTAACTCTTTCAAATGTTAGCCGCGACTACGTCTCAAATGATCCATGCGTTAACTCCTATTCTCGATGACTCGTTCGAACATTTCGACTGGTAACTGGCGAATGACATGCGTGATGTTTTGCTCCAAGGCTTGAATCGAAGCGGGAATATCACAATCGGCCGGCCCAAAATGCTAAATTATCTACTCACCGAGTGTTCTGTCAATAAATCCTTTGATTGATGCGATGTGTGGGAAGTGACGCCGGCTTTTGAAACCAAATATTGCCGAGATCACGAGCTTCAATTTCAGGCTTCAAATAGTCGGTTATCATGGCGCTCTAACGGTTACGTGTTCACCGCCATAATTTTTGAAGAAATATGGACCAATGATTCGATCGACCCACAAACCAAATCAAACCGTTGTTTTTTCTGGATGAAATCGCAGCTCTTGAATCTCTTCAAGTTGCTTTTTGTCCCAAATTGGGAAATTTGACTCGTTTATATACATACGCCAAAAATGAGCCTCATCGCTCAATAACTATAAAATTTGGCTGGAAAACGTTGGATGTTCTTGTAACTTTTCAAAATCCCTTAGAGTGAAGCGATATCGCTTGGGAAGGTGGAGAGGCTTCAGTTCTTGCACAAGCTTTATTTTGTACGCTTCTCATTTGAGATCTCGACGTAAAATGCAACAAGTAGTTCGATACGTCAGTCCGAGTTGCTGCGAATGGCGCCGAATCGACGCTCCACGTTCTTCGTGTACACTCTCAGCTACGCCTGCTATATTTTCTTCACTGCGTGTTGGACGTGGTCTGTTCGGTTGAATATTATGCAATAATGAGTGCTGGGTCTCAAGACAGGTGATGTTGTTGAGAATAGTACGCTCAGTAGGCCAATTATGTTGACCGTAAGTTGAGGCAAACGCGCGAAATACATTCTTTACGGAACGTGAATTTTCGTAATAAAGTTGAACGATTTCTAAACGTTTTTCAAGCATAACCCTTTCCATGATGAGGTCCGAAACAATAATGAATAAAAACATATCAGCCATCAAAAAAAAACTATACTAGACTATACTATACTATCTTTTCACTAAAAAAGAACTCAAATGGTAACAAATTGTAAATTTCAATGATTTTCGAAATCCGCTTTCTTCAAATGCTAATTTGAAGAAAAAAATTTTTCAAATTTTGGCCAGGAAAGCCATTTTTAATTCTGATTTTGGAATGACAAATTTGAAATTTAATTTTGAATTCCAAACATCTTATGTACATATATTAAAAATTTGGAGAATGTTTTTGAAATAAAAAATTTTAGTAACAATTAAAAAAATATTTTTTGCAATGAAATGCTTGAAAGAAAATGGGTAAAATGGTAAATATTTACAAATAAGACAAAAGAAGCGAATTTGTGCTGATATTTTATTAAAAATAAGCTTTCATTCCCAAAAGGTAACCAAAATGATAGAACGAAGTACGTAAACGCGAAGAAATGTAAATTCTAAAATAATTTCTTTTATTTTTGTTACTGTTAACTATGAGCTTGGAATTGAATTTTATTACCTTCAACCCGTTACTACGGTTTAATAATTAAAATTAAAAATTTAAACCGATTTTTGGCATTTCTTAAATTTTATTCCGCTATTTGGGACGAAAATTTCAAAAGTTATTTTTAACTCAGATAAAGTAAGAAAAAAATATTTCAAGAGTTAATTCAATTATTTTTTAATGCGTGACTTGCAATTCGGATTTCAGCTAATACTCTTAACTGTCACACTTAAAAATATATAAAACTATGCATTGCAGTCTCAAACTCGCTAGCAATTGTGTTGTTGGCTGTAACCGTATGATAGTTCAATCACTTGCTGTTTAGTAGTTGTTAGTTTATTCGAATTTCAAAACCACAATAATGACGAAATCTAATTGTGGTCTTCAGTATTGAATTTCATGTGCGAATTTCGCAATATTATTGGAGAAATCTATACTGTCTAAAATATGCCAATATTTCATAACTTCACACTCTGAGAGATCAAGGGTCGCAATAATTGAAAATGACTAATTAAATTACTGTAATTTCTGTGAATTGAAAGTTCTTTTGATGTGCGACTGTGCGCAATAAAATATATATAATAAAGTATGAGCTGCAATAATAGACACTTCTACACATACATATGTATGTACGTAGTAAAAGTACATAAATATAAATATGCACACATGGTCAAAATAATAAAAAAAATATACATATGTACATATGTATGTTTATAAAAATATATAAATAGTATATAGTAATAATACTACTGAGTATAAAATCCAGACATTTCTTAATCACTGCTACGTTACTACTAATATAAAGTCTGGTCTAGTATGTTATTCAACCGTCACAGAGCTGATTTTTGTATGAAAAATGTCATTCATTTCCGTAACTATCGACTACGCGCTGTTTCTTTGGCTTCTACAATACTATACTTACATATATACATATGTATGTACATATAATCACAGAACCATATGTGCAATAGCAGGGCCGGCTCGTCCATATAGGCAAGTTAGGACAACTGCCTAGGGCGCCAGAGCTTTGGGGCGGCATTTTGGCAAATTTCTTTGCATATTTAATTATTTTGTTTAAATAAAGTATAAAAGAATTTACAAAATTACTTTATATATTTTTTTGTACATATGTACATATATAATATATGTAGTATATAAAAATAATTGTTTCACAAAAATTGTAATTCTTCTTCTTATTTGTTGGCGTAGACACCGATTACACGATTATAGCCGAGTTTCTACTTCCTTTTCGCTGTTTGGCGCTAATTGGAGATGCAAAGTGTAGCTAGGTCCTTCTCCAGCTGGTCTTTCCAACGGAGTGAAGGTCATCCCCTACTTCCCCTGGCAGGTACTGCGTTGAATGCTCTCAGAGCTGTAGTATTTTCCATTCGGACGATATGATCTAGCCAGCGTAATTGGCTGAACTATGTCAATGTCGTCGTATATCTCGCCATAAATCTTCCGCAGAACCTTTCTTGCTGGTGGTGTTAATGCTGGTTCCAAGATAAACGAAATTATCTACGATTTCGAAGTTACGACTGTCAACAGTGAAGTGGACAGAAGTCACGAGTGCGTTTGTTTGATCACAGGAGATATTTCATCTTGCCCATGTTCACTACCAGACTCATTTGCTTCACATTTTGGTCCAATCAAAAGAAAGCAGCATTTGCAAAACCTTTGGAATATCAGTGTTTTTTTAATATAACGATTTTAAAACTTTCAAAAGTTTTGAATTTTGTTGTTAAAGCAAAATATGGCAGTAAGTTGACTCAGGCCGGCCACGTGCATTACTACTATCTCTAGATAACAACGGAAGTTGTATCACACTCAATGATTCACATCGCAATAAATCAATATGTGAACATCTATCAAAAGACCTTATCACTGCTCGAGCGAAAACAGATGGTGTTGTAAAGATGGTACCGTTAATGGTTACATAAGGGATCTCATCAATACCAGCTGTGTTAATGTTTAGAAATATACCATACAACGATTCCACAACGTCTCGCAATTTCATTCATAAAATATGGTATAAGTATACATACATATACTGAAATGACTTCACATGTGGTACGTCACACATTCCTATCATAGTAATGCTGTGTTAAATAGTATTAAGGTTTTACGAAAGTATTTAATTTTTTGAAATTATTACACCTTTTATATAACCCAAAATTGGGTGGCTAAAACTCTTGTAAGTAGGCAGCTCAAGAGGAAGATTAGAGGAGGTGTTTTCTCTGAATCAACTCTTATTTCAGGTTGGAGTATGCGATTACTCCCGTAGTAGGGCTGCTGTACAGGCTTTGAGCTTGCCGACAATGAGCTCGTAGTTAGTCAAGATGTGCACGACCTCACCTGCAGTAGCATCAAGCTACTTCCATAATAAACTTTTCTGGTTGGCTGGCCATTGCGAAATCATTGGAGAGTGTACCCATACCCAAACTCCATCAGGTTGGGAAAGAGTTGGAGTTTCCCCGTCTCCGTGCATTCGATCACGCGAGCTCAGTAAGCGTTGCTCAGCAACTAGTACCAGTGAGGTTTTGAATATATGTATGTAAAAAATCCCTCGAACTGCTATCAGCGAAGCTCACATCACCACACATTTTCACAGTAAGACTTTTTAATTGAAATTTCGCGCGAAACCCCATTCATGGTTGGTATGACTGTCAGTGACATCTGTGCTAAATGTCACATCAAAATAATCATTAGTGTGCAGTATACGTAGGTTTACCATATTCCCTGATGTTGACCTTCGGCACTGATTCCCTGATTTTCGTGAAAAATGCACTGATTCCCTGGTTTCCCCCTGAATCGGCGAATTTTTTTAAAATTATTATTTTGTTTGAGCGAGTGCGCGAAGTGAGTGAAAAGTGAGCATCACAGCGTTTTAGTCTACTTGGGCGTAGGATGCATTTACATGAATCATATCATTCATGGTTGCGTTCCAAAACTCGGCCGAGTTCAACTCGCGCAGGTTTTTTTCGGTACCGTTAAGAATATTGTACTTGTTCAATATAACTTCAAAGAACTGAATTGTAAGGATTTTCACAAGTATTTGTTCAGCGATAAAAAGTTATTTTTATTAAAGAAAATTGGAGCGTCCGAAAAATATGTGAAAAAATGTTAATGAATATCGATTGTAGCAGCATACATATGCAACGGGCCTGATTTTGACTGCGACCGATATGGTAACCCTAAGTAAACTGAAGTACATAAAGTGCATTCGACAATTTTTGCGATAATTGAAATTATTCAACAAAGAAGTTCCTTTAAATTTTGTGGGCGGAATCAAATTTCTAGTTTCGAAACCTTCAAGATCTTAGAAAAGGCCTGCGGTGATAATTATTTGTCGTGAGCAAGCCTTTCTGATTGGTACAAATTGTTCAAAGAAGGTCGAGAACGCGTTGACGTCGAACCATGTCCAGGATAGCCATCAACATCAAGTGATGATCAAGACGTCAATAAAATAAAGAAATTGGTACTTGAGAATCGACGATTAACAGTCAGAGATCTTACTGGCATTGTTAGAATATTCGAAGGATCAGTGAAACCCATTTTGAAAGGTCATTTAGGCCTAAGAAAAGTGAAAGTTCGCTTTTTGGGGACGTTTAGACCCTTACTGTTAAAATCTTGTAGACCAATTTTCAACTGAACCAACCATTCCGTTGCATATGTTATGATTTTAGTTCTAATTTCTGCACCTTTGATTTATCTGATGCACTTTTCGAAATTGAAAAGACCATATTGCTTTCTCTCAATAAATAAAATCGTAAAAATTATTTATAACGTATTTTAAATCTTAGCTGTTGAAAATTTTTTTTCTGTAGATCTCGACGTTTAAAAAATCCCTTGTCTTTCATGACTCGGCTTATTCCGCACGAGAGGAGGCTTATTCCGGGAGGTGGGTAATCTTTGGGTTATAATAATAATCTCAGAGCCCACGCTATAATAACTGAACGTATTCTTCAGATCGTACCACTATAGGATATAACTGAACTGTCAAAATCAAGTGCTTGTATGGAAACTATTTCATTCGTGAAGGGTATTCTAGCTGCGTTGCAACCATAGTTAACGTTCTTTCTTGTTAGGCATTTACTTTATAAATATTTTTTTTCGATACTATGGACTTTTCTAATTTCCCAACAACACAAATAAAAACATGCATTCAATCATTTGTTTTCTTATGTACTTCACTTCTTTATTACTTCAGCATAATTATTGTAATGCATATTCATATAATCATTATGTAATTACAATCGTATATATAAAGTTATACATATGTATGTAGTTAAAATACGTTGATGAATATTCTCTCATAAAAATATGTAGTTGGAAAAAACATATTTCAAAAGAAAATGTGTGAAAGTTTATGCGTGTAAGTATGTATGTACTTAAGCAATGTAAATATGTATTATATTTATGTATCTTTAGCGCAGCTAAACTACAAATATTTGTATATAATTATCATATACAATAACTAATTGTTTAAATTAAAAGCTTAACGTCTAAAATAGACAGATATACAAATATATATATATATATATATATATGTATGTATGTATGTGTAGAAGATTAGGCGCTGCAGTGCTTTTGCAATTATGTGCGGAGTTTTGTTTTTTCTATTTTTCCTCCTTACGGCGCCTAATTCCGTATTAAATTAACACTTTTACACATTAAAAAATATTTATATAATTTTTAAAGGAAAACTGCTTCAATGCTTGCTGGTGACTTTTGCATAAAAAATATTTTAAATATATAAATTTTCATAAAATATTTACGCGCATTCATTTGCTTTAAATTCTACTCAATTCAAGTATTATTATTTTGTAAATTATTTAATAATATTTATATATTATTTTTGTTTTTGATGCTTTTATGGCTCAGTTCGCCTTTGGCGGCGTTGAATTCGGCGACTTGTTCTGGTTGCTACGCTTTGTCGCCGATGAGGCGTTTGGCGAAGCAGACGACGCCGTTGTGGGCGTGGTTGGCGCCGCTGGTGCCGCCACTACCGCCGTTGAAGTTGTTGGTGTAGTCTTGTTGCTGTTGTTCGCCGCGGCCGTGGCAACGTTTGTGTTATTGCTGTTGGCACTAACGTCGGCAATGGACTGCTCGACATTTGTGCCCATCGATGAGTTGATGAAATTTATGTATTGATGCAATTTCAATGCGGCGATGAGTGAGCTCAGATAGTCATTTATGTTTCCTTTTTGCATGCGCTTGATTTGTCTGGACACGTTCTGATAGACACGACGCGAGATCTTGTGGGAGAGTCGGCCAACAGTCTGTACTGTGTGGAGTACGGGGTCCTCGGTGGCGGAAACTGGTACTGTAATGGGAAGAAAAAAATACTAATATTTAGAATAAGTTGACAAATATGCAGGATATATAAATAAAAGGAACTATGACATCAACAACTGGCCAACATGATTTTTTTAAACAGCGCTTTAGTTTTGGAGTAACGTGATGAGAGCAATTAGAGAGAATTAATTGTTATTACCGATAAACCATCCAATCTGCCTAGCACTTGACTTGAGCTACCAAAAATTAAATTTTTTTCAATGAGACGTATTATAGAAGAAGTCGATAATAATGATAACTTATTGCTTTTACAATTTTACGTTGCCTCGAGAGTATAAGTATAGTGAGCAGGCCTATTAATATTAAGGATGCACTCCTAACGGCAGCTGCTGCATTTTCATGTCAAAAATACGGTTTGTGAGGCAACTGAGGACGTACGTAAATTGCTATGTCAGCTTGACCATTTTTCCAGCAAGGAAAGTCAGCTGTTCTGTTGGATTTTCTGCAAGGTATACAAGTTTATACTTTTTTTTTGCCAAATTAAGGGAAGCCTGGCAGTATTTTTTAGCAGAAGCCATTGATAAAAATAGAAAATCGATTAAAATTGAGTTTTCAAATAAAGTATTTTCAATTTTTCACTTTCTTCGTATTTTTCTCAACATTTAAACAAAGATAATCAGCTGTTTGAGTTATTTTCTAATTTTCGAACATTTTGGAAGAGAACTTATAATAATTCATTGAAATTTCGTAGCTGAGCGTATTCATAAACACTCATTTCTTATTGCTTTTATGACGGCGCTAAGAAATCGCGCGCGCAAACTGAACTGTCCTAGCACTACGTCAGGCTTTACACATAACTTAAATGAATATGTATTCATAAACTGCAATATATACCTTAATAAATGAATTAATGAGTCGACCTTTGAAGCTTATAAAATTCTTTAATATTTTAATAAATAATATTTTCAATAATTGTAATAATATTTGTTATAACAGTATTAAGCAATTACTTTATTATTGTTTAGTCAGTTATAAGTTATCTTACCATAAAATTGTTAATTTCCCTATTGATTAAATTTATTACTTCAGGATTTCGGCTAACATAGTCTAAAAGTTCGCTAATTATGCGAAACGACATTGATAGGAAAACAGTGGAGGCAGCTACTAAGAATCTTAGATCGAGTTCAACATCTTGTTGATCGACTATAAGTAAAAGAGAGAGAGTAAGGGTGTGAGAGTAGAGTAGTGAGTGTGTCATACAGAAAATAAACCAAATAAAATTAAAATTATGTATGAATGAGTGGTAAGGAGAGAGGGTTGCAACTTTTGAGAAAGAAAAGTAATGGAAAAAGAAAAGAATAAAAACTAGATGAAAAAACCCAGAGTTTAAGTAAATTATGTTATTTATAAAAGTCGTCTGTAGAATCAATACAAAAAATACCTAAATACCTACATATACATTCTTTTATTGACGTCTGCAATTAAAAGTGTTCTAACAAATTTATCGAACCCTTAAAGTAATGAGGCTATTGGAAATATAATTTGTAGTAGATAATATATTCGCAATCCTTAAGGGGGTATTCTAGTCTAGAATTTTGAAAAAAAAAATTTATTTTTTTTGCATATTCTTAAAGACTGGACCTTTAAGAATATATTCCCCAAAGGAATTTTTAAAATTCCTATTATTTACCGACTTATAGCTATTTTAGTAATGTAAGTATAGACTGCCTGCAGTTAGACTCAAATCTTGAATCGCGTTTTTCTCGAAACTACTATTTTCAACACTTCTGACATGATTTCTCAAGTTCTAATGAACCGATTAACTTGAAATTTGGTGTGGACCTTTTCTCTATCTCTCTATGGTTGGAACTAGGATTATTAAAAAATTTTGATTTTTACTATTTTTAAAAAATTTTGATCTTTGGCAAAAAATTCAAACAGTCGCCATTTACTGAAATTTTTTTTTTTATTTATCCTAGTTCAGACGATAGCGGCATTTGTACTGATTAAAAATTTTTGTTTTTTTCAGATCACCCAAAGTGTTGAATCGTGTCAGGCAGGGCGCACCCTTATTTTCAACCCCCGGCACGCCACCACGCCGAAATTAATCAAATTATCACAAATTTTTTTTTTTATTTTTTTTTTTGTATTCTTAAAATATCAATAAATATCTGATAAAAAATTGGTTAGTAAAAATGTTCTTAGTTTTTTTTATTGGACTTTAAAAAATGCCGTTAAATAGCATTTCTAGACTGGAATACCCCCTTGAAGCAACTTCAAATTGAAAATTGTAATGCAGTATTCTAACAAAAAATTTAAATTTTCTTACTTTTTTTGAACAAAAAATTACTGGAAGTCTTGTATTTATAGCGAGAATTTACAAGGAAAGTAACTCGTTACGCAGCTGCTGGAGACATTTTAGGTATGGAGACTAATTAGCTGTTTTGAAGAGACATGTTTTGGATTAATTAGAAAATCTAACCCTTACTGACTCTCTCTCATTCAGTAGAGGTCTGCTAGTTATAGAGAGCAATCAGCTGTTATGAATTCACAGGCAAAATAAGCCGTTATTGATACTTGCCACTGGCAGGAAACCTTGCAGTTATAAAGAGCAATCAGCTGTTTCGACGGTGTTTATGTTATGCAAACAGACGATTTGCAACGTTATTAATTTTTTTTTTATTTTAAAATGAAACACGGTTAGTACTTGTAAATGGCATGCATGTGACGTTAAACAGACGACCATATAGTATACATATGTACTTGCATATGTATATATTGTTATATGTATATACAAGATGTACTGTTTTTAGTTTTCGAAATTTTTATTAAAATTTGCATGCCAAAAATATGGGAGAAATAATTCAACTTACTGTCATTTTCAATGTGTTTGCCATTTTGCGCGACAGCTATTTGTTTATTATCTGAGAAAAGAAATTATTTAACAATATAAATTTATTGTCGTACAGTAAAGGCAGTCAGTACCCGCAGTCACCACATACAATTCTATTAAATGCGCTTAATTATTAGCATTGATTGATTTTAGCGATGCGTTGATGATTGTAATATTGAATTTTTTTTTATTATAATAGTTATAGGGTGCTTTAACGGCTTTTGATAGTTAATTGATTTTTATAAACTAAAAAGGAAAGAGAGAAGGCATTTGATTAAGTGCGGAGAGTTAAAGGTGCAAGAAAAAAGGCGTACAAATAATAATATCAATTGAAAATCAAAAGGATATGCAACAAATGAGGTTGATGAGCGGAAAGTTGAATGCGAAAATATTAGTGAAAAAATATGAAATTTATAAAAAAGTTAATGCTATTTTGTTTTAATAGAAAAGTACGAGAAAATTGTTTAAAGAAAGAAAAATGATTGAATGAATTTTAACACTTTATAATAATATTGTTTTGTTTAAATTAAAAAAATATTTATATATATATATAAGTTAAAAAAGTAAAATTAACAGAAAAAATTTAAGTTGGTCAAACTTTTTGACATGTTTAACTTTATAGAAGGTTTTATCTCAGGCAGAGCAGTAAAACTAACACTGATATCTTTCTCTGAAACTCGAACAAAATACCATATTATTACAAGTGAAAAATTAAATTTGAAATACAAATTTAAATCTATATTAAATTCAAATATTAATTGTAATTTAAAATATATTATTTATACAGGAATATTTAAAATGTATGAAGCAAACTATTTTGTGAAACATATTTTTCACAGTAAAAAAATAAAAAAAATATTACTAAGAAAAAGCTTTAGCCATTATTCCCTACACAGTTGCATTTTTTACAGCATAAAATGGCATAAAAAGGTCTTTATCATGATCAGTTTGTATGACAGCTATGTGCTACATATGGTGATATAGTTTTTCGGAGACTGTACTGTTACCTTGAACTAAATTAGTGTCGATTTTCGTTAAGATATCTCGCTAGATATAGAGGTTTTCCCTAAATAGACTGGATTTTGATCGCCTTGTATGGTTTGTATGGAAGCTATATGCTTTAGTGATTCAATCTGAACAATTTTATACTGCTTTCTTGTGCAATAATTCTTTTAAAATCTCGAGCAAATATCTTGTGAAACAAACAAGTTTTTCATACAATGACTGGATTTTCATCGAACAGTTTGCATGACAATTAAAAGCTATAGTGGTGCGATATCAAGGTGAGTAGCTTCTTGTGGAGAAAAAGACGTGAGCAAAATTTCAGTTCAATATCTCAAAAACTGAGTGTACTAAAAGACGGAACTGAAGGCCATCACGGAAAGTGACTACAACCAGTGTTGCGAAGATTGGAAAATCCATTGGCATAAGTGCATTGCATCGGGAGGGGATTACTTTGAAGGGGATGAAATTGATTTGGAAGAATAAATAAAGAATAAATAAATGATTTTCAAAATAAATACAATGTCACCTTATTTTTTGGGCACAGTAGTATATCTGTTCAGGTTATAAATATAAAATGGCGTACGGCAACCACCAATTCATACTTCACGTCAAGCGAAGAAATGTCAAATTAATCTGGCTTGTTTTTTTTTGAAATTTTTTTTTTTAATTTTTACCCTACAATAGAACTTTTTTCAAATATCATAAGGTATATCGTGGTGTGTATAAAAAATTTTTTTCGAAATTTTTTTATGACATCTGTCGGAGAAATGGCTGATAAATAAAAAAGTTTTTTTTTTAATTTTTCTCAATTTTTTTTTACATAAATTTTGTCATAACATTGTCAATAGATTATAAAAAATTATTAATCTAATATTGATGATAGCCAGGCGTTATGTGAATATTTACAAAAACAAAATAAAAAAATCGTTTGAGTAGTTCGACCGGAATCAAGTCCGGCAGTTTTGAAAAGTGTGTTTTTAGATAAACGCGTTTAAAGTTGGACTCCGAATGTCGAGCGGTATTATTATTTTTGCGCCTTTTTCGAAACCTTCCAATGGTAAAGTGTGTTTCTACATTAATTCTAAGGGTATAAGGGAACAGAAAATGCAAAAAACAAAAAAAAAAAACAATTTTAAAAATATTACCCTACTAACCGCTTAATATAAACAAAGACATTAAGAGAGCTGAAGAAAATAAAAACTGATACTAAACAGCTAAATTCCCTAATATAGCCTTAACCAAAGATGTACTAAGCTGTTCGATGGCAACTACTCAATCAACAAGACATTATTTCATAGCTTTCCTTCAAATATTTAAAAATACAAAATCTTTTAGAAATACAACCTATAATGTTTCAAAAAAATGTATCTACTTTCATAAGCATAATCTTTGCGTTAGCATGTGATGTCAAAAATGAGTATTAGTATTAAAGACAAGCGCTTTCCTTATTTACAACAACAATGCAAATTGTCTACACTCACCATTCTCCTCCTCGACATCGCCTTCGCTTTTGGGGAAATAGTATTCGAGCAGACGCTCCGCCAAAGCGGTTGTGGTATCAACGCCCGAAACCGCCAGACTGCCATATTGAGTAGCCAACACCTCATTAGCCTTGGCCCACGCCAAGTCCTTCAAAGAGGCCGCTTTCTGTTGGCCAGCTGTTTTGAATTTCGTCACGCGTTCAATATGTGGCTGCACGACTTCGACCACTTTGTTCTTAGCTTGATTGTAAATTTCCTGTGGCGTGTCCTTGATAATGGGTGCGGACACTTCCAGCTTGTCAATACCTTTGACGAGCGTCTGATCGACATACTGTATGGGACGATCCAGTTTCGAGACAATCGGTGCGGCGGTGACGACGGCGCGCGAGACGCAATCCTCAGCGGCGTTGAGCGCCCAGTTGAAGACACGATTGCGGCCTACAAAGGAGAATGAGAAAGTGTTAGTTTAATGTGAATATATAATTTAGCGCCTAAATTAAAATTTCCAACTTTTCTATTGTATGTTTAAAATTAATATACACGATTTTATGGCTATTTAAGCAGGTGGTGATTACGAACGGATTTCTTAGGCATATACTATACATATAACTTATCACATGTTATATTCTGCAGAGTTTAATAAATTATCACCTTTATTGCTAATAAATGCTTAATAAATCGCTCAAAGCGTTTATGGCGCCACAATTTCATACAAATAACACTCAATCTGAAAACTTTGGATTTCCCGAAGCAAAGTTCAAGTGCGGGTCTATGAAGACTGATCGCTGCCACGAAGATTTTATCAGTCATATTTGCACTTCAGTTCTTTTATAGAAATTCATGAATAAAATTATCGCAATAAGTAATTTTCTTCAAAAAATTTATGGAAACAGAGACCGTAACAATTATGAGGAAATGTGCAAAAAACCAAGTTTAAGAATAATTTTTCAATGCATATTTTTTTCCTTACAAACCAATTCTTATATTCTGATTTTTACTTTTATTACTTAATAAGGATGCATTGACAAAGAATACTTTCAGATCGCAAAAGCAAAGCAAAAGGCTTACTCTTCAAACTTTGTTGTGTTAGAGTTAAGCAAAACTTACCGCATCTATTAATAAAAAACTGTTATGAAATAAATGTTATTTTTTGTGAATAAAAAAATCATATTTAAAAAAATTGGTCATATTTAAGTAGTCCTCAAAGAAACAAAAATTGTCTATTTCTACATTATATATATCCCGACCCCTCCCTCATGATTTTTTAGTAAAAAATTATGCAATAAGGTTACTTTATATAGCCGTATAGAAAGGTTATGTTCGCTTGAGGTATATACTACAGTTGTATTCGAGATCAGTGCGGTCTCATAACATCTAAAAAAGGAATTGGTGTTTGAGAATCGACGATTAACAGTCAGAGATCTTACTGGCATCGTTAGAATATCAAAAGAAACAGTGAAAATCATTTAAAAAGATCATTTGGTTCTAAGAAAAGTGTAAGCACGATTGGTTTCAAAATCATTAAATTTTTTCGAAAACCAACGTCGCGTTAACGTCTCTGAAACAATGCTTTCCGACTACCAGCGTGTCATGAAACTTATTACTACTGGCCATGAGTCGTGGATGCTTACAACTGGGAAACAGAGGATCAATCGGTCGAATATCGTGGCAAAGCTTAAAAGGCTGAATATCTCGAGAACTATTAATGACAGCGATTTTGACCTCAGATCTTTTTTGTAGCAAATCACATTTCCACCAAGTTTGTGATGAACATTTTTTCTATAGCTCTTGTCATTTACGAGATATGTATGTACAAAAAAATGAGAATTTCACGGAAAAATCAGGTTTAGAGCCCCGTACTACCTCGCCGGTGTGAGTTAGGGCTTTGTTGCTCTGGGCACTTTTGTAGAGTGAACAACTCGGAGAAATATGCGTCTAAAGTCAAAGCGATGCCATAAAATACCTCTGATCTGTAGGAATTTAAAGAAAAAAAATCACGATTGTGGTGTATTTTCTATGGAAAATTTTTACTGGCCTTGGTCCAGTTCTTAATGTTAATATTAAGGGCTAAAATTTTCAGAGATTTTTTTTTTAGGGTATTTCCAAGGAAATTTCGTGACGGAACTGAAAAAAATTAATAGTTCAAATAAAAAGAACACCCTAATATACACATATGTAAATTCATATGTATCAAAGTTGCTCTATATTTTCTCATTTTGCAATTATTATTTCACTGCTTATCTATATAACCAGCAACAAATATTTATAACCGTACGTATACATATACTATCTACATATGTATGTATGTAGGTATATATAATTCAAAGCAGGAACAGCCCACACTACCCAGAACTGTTAACGTACGTATATACTTGCATTGTTTTTGTTTTATTTCAGTTACTATTTGTTGCAATTTTTTTATCAGCTCTACTCGGCTAAATCAATTGCGGCCGGTTGAATAGAGTTTTATACACAGTCATACAAAAAAATTTACATAATATACATATAAAATTGTACATAAGTATGTACAAATATCCTCTTGTTAACTCATCGCTACCTCAAAGCAAACTTTCTAGATTAAATTTATGGAGTGTAAAGTGCATTTTGTATTGTACAATAATTTTTACGACACTGTTCCTATGAAATGAGCAATTTATAAGCGTCATGAGTCTAGAAAGTTCTTATCGAATAATGTACAGCTACTGCGTCTTTAGTTCGAAGCCATACTTAAGTATAAACTATTTTGGAATGAGTGTTCTTTTCGACAAAATTATAATTTGTAATTTTAATAGCGAAAAGTTATTAAAATTAATTTTCAAAAATGTAGGTTAAAATAAATAATAATTAATATAAGCAACATGTATAATTTTTAGTATGAATAATTATTGATTGTTTAAAACTTAAAAAAAAAATGTAAGTTAGTATAAATAATTAAAAATTCAAACAAATAATTATAAAACAAGAAATTAGTCAAAATGTTCAATTAAAATATTTTTTTGTAGTTAAAAACAATGTAATTATTATTACACAAAAATAAAAAATATAAATTCGTTTGCTCCATTTTTTCCTTACAAAAAAACAAATAAGTATAAATTTTTTCATAAAAAATTTGTAAATTTTTATATATTTTTGAATAGAACTAAATGCATTTTTTCACACTTTTTTATTTTTATTTACAATAATTACTTTTTGGACTTTATTGAAAATCATAATAATAATTATTAGTTTTGTTTTTAATTTCGAACAATTGCTTTGTTTAAAAGTGTTATTTTTTATGCTTTGACTTTTAACTAATTAAGAATTAAACCAATCTTTAATCTTTTAAGTTGAATCAACCTAGACACATTGTGCTCAGTTTTACTAAAATTGGCTCAATAGTTTAGAAGCTTATCCTGGACGAAACGTGACACGTAATTTTTAAAAATATAGCTGCAAGTTGAACTTCCCTAACTCGAAGCATCACAAGCCACAAAAACCTCGAATTAAAGAGACTTACCGTGCGATACTGTCTCAAGTCTCTAAATTTGAGGTTTTAAGTTAGATTTAGATTAATTTTTTAGACTTGAGACGATTTTGCTATTCTGTAAGTGACAGTCACAAAATCTATTACATTTCATTATTCAGAGATGTTTTTACACTTGAATGAAAATAAATATGTCCATAACAAATATTAAATTTTCTATAACATATTCAAAAAACATAATTATCAATAAAAATAAAAATAAATGTTGGCTTTGCTTCATAATATTTACGAAATTTATGTAAAATTGATTTATTTTTAACCTTTTCGTGTTTGAGTTGCTTACAAAATATGAAAAAACGACAGTCGATTAATATCTATGATGATCTCTATTCAGTATATTCAAAATTGCACACAAAAAATTATTTTTAGTTTTGAGACCTGCTATCAGGTTAAATATTTTTTCGTAGTTTAAAAAAAAATTGATTATTATTACATGAAAATAAAAAATATAAGCCCGTTTGCTCAAATATTTCCGTACAAGAACTTGGTTTTGTTCGATCCGCTTGCCTGACGCCTTTTGATATTGTGGTCCGATCTAAACAATCTCTGAGATTGTAGTGTTGTCGATAATCCACACCAAATAGTAAAGCTAACTCAGCACAAAAAAATTTTACATACAATTAATTTCAACTGCACCAAAGTCGAAAATTTATCGATCATAATCGATTATTGGATCAGAAAAAAAAAGAAATCAACAATGGTCGATTTTGAACGAATAAAGAAACTGAAAAAATGCCAAAAACTAGAAAATTTATCGTAATAATCGATTATTGGATCAGAAAGAAAAAAGAAATCAACAATGATCGATTTTGAACGAATAAAGAAACTGAAAAAATGCCAAAAACTAGAAAATTTATCGTAATAATCGATTATTGGATCAGAAAGAAAAAAGAAATCAACAATGATCGATTTTGAACGAATAAAGAAACTGAAAAAATGCCAAAAATTTGATTTTTTAACAAAGCAAATGTTTCGATTAAATTTAGTGTCAAGTTTAGCATTCTTATAAAACATACATAGGTAGGTATTTCCGTAAACTTTACAAAATTATCGATTATATCACTTATTCACATAACATGAATTTGTACTATTTTATTAAATTTAGATTTGAAAAACTCTGTTGTAGAGCAATATTAATAATATAATATTAATATTGAGAGACTATACATACATATTTCGAACAAAAGTTCATCACTTCGATTTTAGAATACTTTTACTTTAGTAGCTTCTATAATAACTAATATAAGCATGTACTATACATAACCTCAAAGCACTGCTGCGAACTGGCCTTTATTTTGAAATGTATCACGCACACATTGTGACATTTATTGACATTAACAAGTCAATAAATACGGTGCAAATAAAAACAATTATTCATTCAAATCAACTACTCACGAAGTGGGGCCTAAGCCGCACTTCAACATACCGCTATCAATCAACTAAAATAAGCTCATTTTTATTGCGTCTCTTAAGTAAAAAATGTATGTATGTATATTTTTCAAATCGCATGAATCACATGAAAAATAATAGACAGTTTTTAGTTTCATTCCATAATCCAATCAGTTGACGTCAGTCAATAGTTAAAAGTAACGAAGTAAATGCCAGAAGAGGAGCTGAAAACTGCAAAAGTCCAATGTGTGCTTTTTCTTACTGCGTAAAAGCCGCAAAAAATTAAATAACAGAAAAAAAAAATTATAAAAACAACACTATACAAAAGGCAATGTTTGCGAATATAATGCACACCAACACTGAGAAAAATCGCGTTAAAAAATATAGCAATTTGGCATATGAAAAAAAAACTAAAGAAAAAGTGGCATGGACTGCCATAATAATGTGTTTATATACAGAATATTGTGTGCATATTAGTAAGTTTTTGGCGATTATGTATAGGTGAAATATAAATGCGTTAGGATGGGTCGGTTTTTGACAAGAAAAAACAGTAGATAAAATTGTTTCGATTGACTGACTATTTGGTGGGTATTACAAATCATTGTACATATAGTAGAAAATTGAGAAAAAGATTGCAATTTTTTTTTCAAAACAGTAATGGGTTAAAAATTTTGTTTATAGGTAAAAGTCAAGAATATTAAAAAAATGTGAATTTGAACTACTAAATAAAAAAAATAAAATTTTTAATTTTACTGTTATATTTGCTATTACATATCAACATTTTTAAGAAAACTTTGAGCAATAGATAGTTAATATATAGTCAATTTAAAATCAGCAGCAAAGAAAAAAATACAAATAAATAAAAATGATTTTTTGAAAATGAGGAAATTAATTTTTCACATTCTATTATTTGTATGAATGACATTATATAAATTTTTTAGGCTTGAAAAATCATACTTTTTATTGAAGCTTACACTGGTTTTTTAATTAAAAAATAACTTATTGGTCAAAATATAATTAAGAATTATAAAATGTATTTCATAATCAACGCAAAGATTAAAAAAAATGATAAATACACTTGAAATTAATTTTGGAAATTAGTAAATTTTTCTAAATTTCGTAAACAAAACTAAATTACTAAATTTCAGAAATATTCTCAATTTATACAAAATTTTCATGCTTTTTTATTTATGTTTATAATATTACTATTTGGTTTTTACTGAAAATTGTAATAATAATTTTTTAAATTTCATACACTTCACACACTATGTTTTAAAATGTTATTTTTTATGCTTTGACTTTTAACTAATTGATAAAAACTAATCTATATTTTAAGTTGGATCAAACTGGACAAATCCTGCTCAATTTTACCAAAATCAGTTCAATAGTTTAGAAGTTTACCCCGGACGGAAAGTGACACGTAATTTTTATAAATATAGCTACAGTTGATTTCCCCTAACTTGAAATACTATAATCCACAAAAAAACGTCGAGTTAGAGAGACTGCGAGTTTTGGAAGAAAGTTTGTATGAAATTTGACTTCTATTCCACATTCAAGAGTTCGAGTTATGGAGAACTTCAAGTTAAAGCGTTCGAGCTGTGGAAGTTCAACGCTATATAAAATGTATTATTTTTAATTGATAAAATATTTTTTCTTCTTAAAGTTAAACTTGTATTCTTACAAAAACTTTCAATGTGAAAATTAACTACGAGTGATTTTATTTCAATAATTCCACGACGATTAAATAAACTCATCCTTCCTCACAACCAATTGTGAAGACCTCTATAATATTTATACGACTGTATCATTCGTTTTCAAATAACATCTTATTTAACGGTGCTTTTTATTGTTGTTGATATTGTTGATTATAAAAATTAAATATAATATTTTATTTTCAAAAAGTGATTCGCAGTTTCTTTTTGACGGTACTGCATTTGTGAGCTTTCTCTCTTTTTCAGTCATTCAGTTGAACCAACCTTAGCAAATTTTGCGCTGGACTGAAGACGATAAAAATCTCACGTTCAACAATGGGCCACTAACCTAACCTAAACTAAGCTAACCGAATAAATATGGGCTCTGAGAATGAATAAATTGTAGTCAAATAAGAAAAATGTCTTTCGATGGCCATTAAATTTACCTAACCTAAGCTAACCAAAAAAAATGCTGGCTTTCAGAGTGATTTGTGCACAAATAAGAAAAATTTTGCAATTGTTAAATGTCTGTTTTCAGATTTCTATTATTTTTGAACTTCCTGTCAAGTTGATGCTAAGCAAAATTTACTTAATGTATGCATAAAAACAGCTCATAAAAAGCTATAAATATTTAAAAATCAGCTCTTAAAGGAGTTTTGAATAAAACTAATTAAGAGAAAGGTTTGCTACAGCAACTCTCAAGGTTATCCGACGCAAATATATGTACAAATGTATGCATATATACATATATTTGAAATATTTAAATTGCTTTGAATAAAACAATTTACGAGCCACCTTAATGTGTGTATACAAATATGCATTGCGGCAAAGTTATGTTTTTGTTCGGAATATATTTAATGGCAAACCAGTCGCGCAAAAACAGTCCAAAGTTCAGTTCGCATGTGGCAAAATTAGCATAATGAAATATGTTTATATGTATGACTTATGTAGGTGTATTGTAGCTACAGCCAGAAGAGAAATGAATTTGAAAACAAGCACATTTGACTGTATGCGGATATATACTAATGCATACAAATGTATATACATGGCGGTATTTGAAAACATGCGTTTATTGGCGCAAGCAAAAGGTAAATATTCGCATTTTAAATAAAAACTTATGTACGTACATACATACATACGTACATACTTGAGTGCGCAGCGAATACAAAAATAAATTTGTAGCAAAATATTTACAATTTGTTCGCTTGTATTTATTTGTAAGTGCATTTTGACCTTCGGACTTTGCTCGGTACAACTTTGATGCCATTAGATACGCGCCTAAATGTTTATAACAAATTTATATATGTATGTACATATATTATTAAGCAGCGTAATAAACAATATGCTAAGCCCACAGGGGAAGTGAGCGCTTGCCTTACTTAATGAGCGATGGAAAACGTGACTAATTTTTTGAAATTTATTTGAATTGTTTGTATAAAAAGTAGATAATACAATGCAAACTTAAATATCTACACATTTTTTAGAAATTTATTTAACTTTTTATATTGTTTTTAATAATTTTTTATTTTTGTTATAAGACAATTTTTTGTATCCAATGGCATATTCAAAACAAATTACTTTTATAATTTAGATGAACAAATTAGATAATAATAATAATATTAAATAAATAATAATATTTTTTTTAATAAATAAAAATAAAAAAAATTTAATAAATAAAAATATTTTTTAGCTAAAATAAAATATTTTATAATACATAGTACATGTGTTAAAGTAAAAGTCTTTTCCCTTATATACATACATACATATGTTTTGGTAAAACTAGCAAGAAATAATTTACATTAAAAAAATTAAATTAAAAGAATTTTTATAAAAAATATTAATAAAAAAATTAAAACAAAAGACATATTTATTCAAAACAAAATTAGAGTTAAAATAAAATATTTTATTATGTACATAAATTTGACAATTTAAATGCAACACCTACTTATTGTATCGATTATTTCAATTAATTTGAAGTCAAATATCGAAATATCTGTAAATTCAGTTATATTTGAGCTCACACCTATTTCCATGTCCATATGTACATATGTGTATGCACGTAATAAAGTAAAAATCTTCTCCCTTACATATGTACATATATGTAAAGCTAAATACATATAAACATGTACATATGTATGTATGTATGTATGTATGTATATAAACTTCTGCGCGAATTTTAATTGAATTTCAATAATTTTCATCAGCATACCGATTGTCTACCTTTTTTTCATACACACATATAAAATTGTATACATATGTATGTATGTATATGGTGGACCGTGTGTACACAGTTGTTATTTACTTGGAGCCGGGTGAATTTGATCGCTTAAAGTGCAATTGACTTCAATTGAGTTCAATTTAGCAGCGTTTACTGTTTGTTGTTGTTTTGTTAGTGGTTTTTATCAAGCAATTAAAGCGGTCAAGACGTGTTGGAAGGCTCCAGAAAACATAAGTTGGGGCAGAAGAGAGGAAAAACATGCGTAGATTGTACATACACATACATAAATATATTAAAATATTCAAAGAATTGAAGAATTGAAGAAATACGCAGCATTAAGGTAGAGAACAAATCATAAAACGGAATAAGTGGCCGGAACAATAATAAAATGAATACAAGATAATTTATGTATATGAAAAAAAAATAAAATTTGGAGTTTAAAATATACACAAATATTTAAAACAATTAATTAAAGAGCAATAAGAAAATAAATTACTACAAAACAACAAAAAAAATATATGTACATATGTACATACATACATACATATGTACATACATATATATATGGTTAAAATTAAAATAAATAAATAGAAAGTTGAAATATTTTAATTCAAAGAAATAACAGTAACTACATCAATTAAAAAAAATCTATAGAAATAAAATAACTAAAAAAAATATATATGTAGGTATACATAATTAAAATAAATAAATACAAATTGTAAACAATTTAATTCAAGGTAAAAAAAAACATTAACTAGATCGATTAAATAAACCAATAAATTAAATAAAAAATTAAATTAATGAAAAAACAAAAAGCGAAGTACTATATAATAAATTTAAAAAAAAATAGATATAACTAAATACGAATAAGAAAAAAATAAATAAATATAACTTTATACGAAAATAATTGTGTATAAAATAAGTCAAATAAAAAAATTTTAATTAAAATACACA
Source organism: Bactrocera tryoni (assembly GCF_016617805.1). Classification (NCBI taxonomy): domain Eukaryota; kingdom Metazoa; phylum Arthropoda; class Insecta; order Diptera; family Tephritidae; genus Bactrocera; species Bactrocera tryoni. The sequence goes on along the minus strand of NC_052502.1, from coordinate 64,608,977 downwards.
TAAATTTTTCAAAATTTAAAACGATATAAGATTAAAAAATTTGAATTAAAACAAAAAAACTTAGTATATCACCGAAGCTATTATACTATTAACAAATAAACAAGTTTCGAAGCAAGTGTGTAGTTTAGAGTGTAAAGTTTATTTGACAGCTATATGTTATAACGGTCCGCTTAAGTAAAATCAAATGAAAAAGTTTTCCGTACAAGTACATACATACATAATTCCAATAGTTCAGTTTGTATGACAGTTATATGCTATAGTGGTTCGATATGGGCGGTTGAGACAAAAAAGCAGCAGGGAGAAAAGGGCGTGTGCAAGATTTTTAAAGAAATGGCTCAAAAACTGAGTGACTAATTCGCGTATATACAGGCAGACAGGCAGACAGACTGATCCTGTTCTGGGTATAATTAGTTTTAATGTAACGAATTTAAATGAAATGTACTTTCGTACAAATATTATTGACGAAAATATTTTGTTACACCAGAGTTCACCATCTCATAATAGTCAGGATATACATATGTATAAGAACTTTATCGGATTTGTGTATTAATTTTTACTTAAAAATTATTAACTTTTTTAATAGTTTTGATGATATATTATTATTTTAAAAATGAACGAAATATTTTTAAAATTATTTAACGACTTTTTTGAACTAATTTTTTTCTATATGTGACCTGGTCTACGGAAAGGGGGCTTAGGTGTTGTTTATTTTTAATAAAATATTTTATTATTTTTTCATTATTTATTTTGCTGTTTATTTTTAACAGCTGTTTCCCAGAAAACTAGTTTTCGCACGTTAGCTCCCTTTTCGTAGACCGGGTCACATAAATATATTATGTTTCCTTAAAAAGCGTGGTAAAAAATAATCTTTAATAATCCACGGCAAAAAATAATCCATTAATAAATATTTGCAAAAAGCGCTTTATACTTTCCATGCGAAGATTTAACAAAAAAAATTAAATAACAAAAATAGTTAAATAAAAAAACTAAAAATCGGTTATAAACTTGAAACATTTCTAAATATAGTGCTACCAATGGGAAGATTTATACAAATTTTTAATGAGCAGCTAAAAAATAAGTCAATGTTATTCCTAACTGAAACTCAGTTATGAACTTGAAGTAACTCGATATGTGACCTGGTCTACGGAAGGGGGGCTTAGGTGTCAAAAAATCAATTTTCACTTTTTAGTTGATTCGGATGGAAGATGAGATGCTTTTTCACGTGATAGAAAAACTAGTTTTCGCACGTTAGCTCCCTTTTCGTAGACCAGGTCACATATATTGAAATTGTTTATAACATACATATGTACATACATAGATATGTGCTTAGTATTAGCTTATAAAAATTCAATTCTTTTTTATTAGAATTTTTCCAGCGCATAATTTAGGCTTAAGATTTCTAATAAAACGAAAAATGACACCAAATCTTGGCGCTTTCTATAAACAACATCAAAAGAAGACATAAAAATATTTACGATAAAAATAATTACTTCTAAAATGTTTGTTAGTACAAGCGTCATATGATCGCGCGCATAAACACACCATAACGCATTTATAATTTTGCACCAAATATCTGCACCTCGGCGCCCTGCTATTTACTCAATTCAATTTACGGCATGGTAAATACACTTATGTATATGTATGTATGTGAGCACATAAATGCCACTGTGTTTGTAATCACTTAAGTTTTTGGTACATACTTATAAATAAGTATACATATAGAATATATAGTATTATTTTATATTTTTGAGACTTGCACGTAGACGGCTTGAGCGCACTACTCTCGCATTTTCTTGTTATTTGTAGTTCTCGTCAAAGCGAATGGCCTATGAAGGTAACGCGACGACGATGTGGTCACGAAAGCAACCAAGCAAGCGGATGCCGGCTGTCGGCAGCGCTCACATAGGTTAGCTACTTACATATATGTATTTATCATATGTATGAGTGGAATTATGCGAAAACCGCAGTAAAAATTTGATGGAGTCAGAAGGTAAAAGTGATTTAACCTATATGCAACACTACCATACATATGTACATATGTATATAGAATTAAGTTCGAAAAACAAAAACAAAAAAATTGTTGTAGTGAAATTGTCGAGAAAAGTTCAAAATCCTCCCACATTTTATCATAACTGGTAGGCGCTGTGCTTGCATTACCGTTACGCAAAACCAAATTTCGAAAGAAAAAATAACTGCACGCACTTCCAGCCAATATACCGTTTGGTATACTAAACAGCGCTACATACCTTTGACATTTTGGTAGACATCCTGACTCTTGTCCCAGGCCGCGCCCACAACTGGTAACTTGATAATACGCTCCAGCGATTCTAAATGTGGCAAAAGATTCTGCACATCTTTGGCCTGTTCGATGGCAACTGTGCCATTGGCCGGAGCCACAGTAGATTTGCTTTCGTTCGCACTTGCAGCCATTTTAATTTTTTCTTATTTTATTATATAAATTTTGTGCTTCCAACACTTGAAATTAATTCGCACTTGCACTTGGGAAGTTCTTCAAATTTTTATTTTTTTTTTAGGTTTTATGCACTTGCTTTTGAAATTACACAATTTCACAGTCTTTTACTTGGAAAAAATGTACTTGAATTTATAAAATCAGCTCGTTAGATTCGCTACTAAACTCTCACGTACGAATGTGACACGCTTCTGACTGGTCCGTAGCTCCGCACTTGGGTATTATATGAGCAAAAGCCGCAGCCCAGGCGAGCACAAGCGCACATGCAGCCCGAATTGAGTGTGCGCTCCACGCTTTTTGCTATGGAGAGCCGCATTTGCGCTTGTTGCTAACACGATCGTAGCCAAATTCGCTGTTGGCTTATCGCTCACATTTTGGCGCTCTCCCCATTTGCTGAGTTTGTTTCTCGTATTGCAGGCTTTTGGGGCGAATAAGTTGGTTGAGTCAACGGCTACTCCCTCGCTTAGTTTTCCGACGTGTCTATGAGTGTGCATGGGTAGGAAATTACAGTTCTATGTCACCTCATATGACAAATTTGGAGTATTGGACTCTGAGTTCGTAGTACAAAGCGTGTGGCGCGTAGTTGAGGGATATTTTATGAAGAGAAAGAGCTTAACTGAGTTAATTTGTGTGTGCTTATTTATTTCTTTGCTCTTAAAGAATGCGCTCATCGGCTATAAACTGGAATTTTCATTTTAATTCCGGCATGCGGTGAGATACAAACTAAATTCAGGGGTCGGCACATATGTATTTTATAGTAGCGAGTATAAAACAAAGATGGGAAAGTTGCACAAATCAGCTTTGGCACAAATTCGCTGCGGACGTACATACATATGTACATATACTTATACATATGTACATACTTATATACTTACATTCACATACATATACATATATACACTTTATAAAATGTAATACCAAAATCCATATCTAAAAAATTATGGCTTTGCAATTGTTGCTAAAAATAAACTTTGCAATTATCAGCTAATTGACATCACCTTATATTTATTTACAAATGTTGCTACACATTCCACTATATCATGTTTTTTGCTTTTTGTCGAAAAATATTTGAACTTTGGAGCAAGAGTAGTGACGAAATTCACAATTTGAAACGATTAGAACAAGCCAGTGACGCACAGTGTCATATATTCACTTAGGCTAACGACAAATTTAGACGAGACCACGTAGCTTTTTTCGTCAATGTAAGGCTGCCGAGATGTTTCGACCTCAGTTCTGCAAAGGCTGGATAATGGTGGAGATGCCCTGGCTGTTTGCAACTCACCTTCTTCAAAACAACTTCGACAATTTGCGTTCAACTGGATAGCCTTACATTATGGAAGCCCATTGGACAATGTCCAGTAAGAACTCCTGCGATTGCGGTAAGATGATCTTTACTAAGGGCGAGCAGTTCGGTAGATTTCCTACGTTCTACTTTTGGCCAGAAGAATCTCGCAATCGCACAGGAGCTCGTTATCGACCAACGCCTGCTAAGCGCATGCAAAGTTAACAGCTCCAGTGCTAGAACGCAAGATAACAATGGAGATCGACCTCGTTCCTACTTCGATGTCAGCGGGGTATGGGTGTCCGTTTGATGCAAACCGTTGACACTTTAAGTCTTCAGAATTAGCTATAAATATAGGTGTTATAAGAATTGTACCTTGGAGAGGCATTACAGCTTCGGTTAAGTTCAATCCTCAAGATGGGGATCGCACTTAGATTATTGTATGTACTTTAGAATATAACAATAACAATAAATATTGTTTCTGATCTTATTTGTCGGCAAAGCAGCTTCAGATCAATACAAATTTGCTTAGGCGTTTCATTTATATTCCCACTATCTCACTAACGCGGGACCATAATAAAACGAAGTTTTGAGTTGTTTCCACCTCGTCTTCTGCCATACAGCTTCATCTGACATCTTGTAAGATTCTCAATCGTACAGTGGTAAGGCACTGACCTACTAGAACGACCACAGTCTTGCTGAAAGCAAGAGCTTACTGGATCTCACGCAATTGACCATGGACCTAAAGGATTCTGCCACAGCGCAAGAGCCGTTGGTACATTCAGGGGAAAGTGGTGGGGTACATCGGGGAAAGTGGTGGGGTTGGACGTTAAAAAATCTGGAAAATCCGACATCACATCGCCGCTGGTAATGCTCCGTGAAGCCTAGTTATAAAGTAGTATAGCGCACGTGGAGAGCGGTGCATAAATATCCAGCTCATCTATGCAGTTACCTACAGTTCAGCAGTAAGAAGTTAAATTTAGTCTTATCATAAAGTAACTCGCTGCTCGAGCTCAACTCTTCTGAAGTCTGAAGGATGCGGCACTCCGGGGCAGTAGATCTACCGCTAAGTTAACATATTAGGTTGTCAAAAAAGTCTTGCGGTATTTTCGCTAGTTGGCGCTGAAAGCGCGTAGTTCGTAGTCGTTCGTAAGTTATAGCGTCGCAAACATGGAGCAAAATAAAGAGAAAATACGGCATATTTTACAGTACTACATACTACGATAAAGGCAAAAATGCAGCTCAAGCCGCCAATAAAATTTGTGCAGTTTATGTACCCGTTACAGTTTCCATTTCCACCGCACAACGATGGTTTCAACGTTTTCGTTCTGGTGTAGAGTTGGTCGAAGATGCGCCACGCTCCGGAAGGCCTGTCGTCGAAAATTGCGATAAAATCGCTGAATTGGTCGAAGGGGACCGGCAAGTAGCAGCCGTAACATCGGTCAAGAGCTGGGCATGAGTCATCAAAAATTCAATTCAATTTCAATAAAATAAAAAAATTCAATAAAAATACCGCAAGACTTTTTTGACAAACCATTGTTATAGAATTTTTCTTATATCTATTTGAAGCACGGCATGTGTCTCAGGGCAAATTAAGTAGACCATACGCTCATAGAGTCTTTTTTTTTGCTGTCTTAGGCACGTCAGAAGGTCAATAGGTCCCCTTAGATAAAAATATCTCATGAAATATAAAATACATTTTAAACAAGCTTTAATTCTTTCGTTAAATAAGCTTTCACAAAAAACATAATGGAATATATGTATGTACGTACATACATACCTACAACTTACGTTTCGTTACACTGTGCGACAGACTTTATCAGCTTAGCAACGAAAATTATTGGACTAAAAATGCGAGCAAACTAATAAAGTAGTGTTTATATTTGATTTATGACAAAAAACAGTTTTATGGTACATTCAGTATGGGAAATGTGTTTTCAGACATGAGTTGCGCTCATGACGGTAAATTTTAACAATGAGTACTTTGCTCCTAGACAATGGAACATTTAAAACATCCTCTATCTTGATGTTTTTTGATGTCGTGTGCCAGTTAGCATTTGAACTATTCATTAAAAAATAACGCCACCTACGAGTATGTACATATGTTAGCTTGTTTTCACACAATTCCAAAACTAAATGACGGTTCTATGTATTTGTTAATATTATTATGTTTATTATAAGTTCTTAATTTAATTGAGTATTCCTTATCAGCATTTGACTTTATATTATAGTACCTAGGGAATTTTTGCGATCACGTTTCAGAAACTTACATAATCGTGCCTATTAAATATAATCAGAATGCATCATCTATGGGGAAGGTCATCAGCTGTTATTCATCGTTTAAAATAAGCAAACTAATCATGATTTAGCTTCATTTAACTTATAGTACGACCCAGTACTCGCAAAATATGCTTAATAGAATAGGAATTCGCTATTTTTGACTAGTCATCAAAGTCAAAAACCACCTGATAATAATTGATAATAAAGCACGTTTTGAATATAAGAAAGTTTTAAGTAAGAGTTAGTTTTTCGGTCGTTTCTAAATTATATATATGTGACCTGGTCTACGGAAAGGGGGCTTAGGTGTCAAAAAATCAATTTTCACTTTTTAGTTGATTCGGATGGAAGATGAGATGAGATGATAAGTTTCCCAGAAAACTAGTATTCGCACGTTAGCTCCCTTTTCGTAGACCAGGTCACATATAGTTTTATAATAAATAAAACATGAATGTGTACAAATCATATTGAAATGATATGATATGTTCAGTTAGGTTAGCTATCATGCACTAGCTGGCTTCCACGCCATACATAGACCTACAGATCCTTTTTAAAGTCAGACGGAGCTTTGTTAATTATACGAGCTGAAGTTTACGCCACACACGACGTTAATCCTGTTTGAAAATGCATTGTGTATCGTTTCTAACGACTTACATACGTATTTCATGAGATTGTTCGTTAGTCAAGTGATTGGCACTCTAGGCAATCTAATCAACTAGAAACGATATTAAGAGTGTCAGCAATTTCTTCGAACTTCTCTCTTATTTGTTTCACACTTCTTAATATTATCTATAGCAGTTATAACAACTTAGAGATCATTATTTATTCTACCCTTCTTCTTTACTGGCGTAGACACCGCTTACGCGATTATAGCCGAGTTTACATCAGCGCGCCAGTCGTCCTTCCTTTTCGCTGTTTGGCGGCAATGATTTCATGTGTAGCCAGGTCCTTCTACACCTGATCTTTCCAATGAAGTGGAGATCTTCCTCTGCCTGACGGATCCCCCGGCGGGTACTGCGTCCGAATACTCTCAGATCTGTGGTATTTTCATCAATTCGAATGACATGATCTAGCCAGCGTAATCGCTGTCTCTTAATTCGCTTAACTATGTCATCAGTTATCTCCTACAGCTCATTGTTTCAGCGATTTTGGTATTCGCCGTTACCATAAATCTTCGGCAGAAACTTTCTCTCGATATTCAGTCACGGATCTTTTCAAGATTTGGCTCATGGTGAACAGCTGGTGAGTTGTTAATAATAAAGCCACAGTACGCACGATAGACCCTTATATGAGATTTAGGAGGCTTATCACACGGTAGTTGGCGCAGATTTCATGGAAATGGAGTTGAACATCTCCAAAACATCGATTTGTCGCATTTTGACCGAACATTTGGGCTTACGAAAGGTGTGTGCACGGTTTGTTCCGATCGACGCTTGTGACCGATTATTTTACCAAAAATCACGTTTTAACCATTAACCACTCCTCGTATTCACCTGATATGGCACCGTGCGACTTTTTCTTTTTCGGAAAAATTGCATTTGCCATGAAAGGAAAGCGTTATGCAGATGTAGAGGCTATTCAAAAGGCTTGCACCGGCATACTGTCAGCCATTCCATTCCCTATATTGGGAGGGAACGGGATTTCCATCATATTTCATCAATTTTCACACTATCGGTAGGAGTTCTTGTAGTATTTGTGCTGGGCGAATTTCGTTATTGTAGTTTTAGTGGTTTAGGAGATATATAAGTACATTAGACTTATTAGAGGGCGAGGCCACGACCATTTTTTCAAAATTTGTTGCCCACAGGTGTCCTTCCCGAGCACGAAATCGATTTTTTTTTTGTACCAAGGAACCCGTATACCAAGTTTCACCGAGATATTACAATTTTTACTTAAGTTACAGCTTGCACGGACGGACAGGCAGAGAGTCACTCGGATTTCAACTTTTCTCGTCACCCAGATCATTTTTATGCATATACATATATAAAACTATATCTATCTCGTTTAGTCTTAGGTGATACGTACAACCGTTAGGTGAACAAAACTATAATACTCTGTACCAACTGGTCGCAAGAGTATAAAGAGAGCCTGGAATTATGGGCAGAAAGCTCTTGTTTTTTGCAGCACGATGTTGCACCGTCGCCACACTGCACAATTTTAAAATTATGATTAAAGTCTTACTATTTCTGCTCTTACATATTTGACAACGTTTTTATAAAAATTTAAAAATTTTTTATTAGTTTTAATATTGGAAATCTCTAAGCTGCGATTTTCCAACATTTTTCACAAACTTCAAACGATTTTAATTCGCTTCGATTTGATATTATATTTTTTAGTGTGAAAGACAGATAAAGAGTTCTACATAAGTATTAATCTCATGCGGTGATTCCCCGTTTTAATTTTGTTTGTTTGCGCACATTTCAGTGGAATCACTTTATCTTATGTTTTTGTTATAACGGTTTGGTTGTAAACTCTTGTTCTTTACTGACGTAGACATCGCTTGGTTGTGAATTACATAGATCCAATAAATAGCGCATTACTATTAAAGCAGTGTCCGTCTGTGTTACTATCTTCGCAAACATTTCATTGAAAAGTATGTATTACGAATAAGGACTCTTTTAGAATAAACCTTGAAGAAAAACTTGCTGTTGAAACGTGGGCTTAGTTGAACAGCAACAACCATTAACTTGACAAAAAGTAGTTTAATGACATGCGCTAGGTCAATATGTACTTAATACAAACCTATCTCATGATATCATCATGTGATCTTATTCAGTTATCAAAAGTTAGTCCTAACAAAAGTTGGCTCCAACTTCAATCTTAAAAAAGTGGGGTTCTATAGCGACTTTCAACCACAGCTGACACACATTTTTTCTGGATTCGAGTGCGTCTGCAGAGTATTTTCAAGATTATTTCAACTGTTTCACAGCTGTCACTCTAGAAAATTATACAGTAGAGCCCGCTAATCCGGATCAATTAAAAGCGGCCCCTATCCTGAATATAAGGAAATCCGGATTACTAAAGACATATCAGAACTATGTATTATGAAAACATATTTATAAATTTCTGTTTGTTTATTATAACAAATGATACACATGTTCCAAAAAAACAAAAAAATCTTAAACCAATAAAGCATAAAAGCGAATGTAGTGAATAATAAACATGTGATCCGGATTAGGGAATACGGATAGAGAATGTCGGTCCGGATTACAAGGGACATAATAGAAATTTTGAGTTTTTTAACCCTGTCCGGATTACAGTGGAATCCGGATTAGGCCATGTTCGGATTAGCGGGCCTCTACTGTACTTGTATGTATGTACATATGTATGTGTTACGTATTCAAAACAACCACCGCGTTTGTAGGTATGCAGCTCAAATGTTTACTATTAAAATATCAGCTTCAAGCACAACATTATCGCGTGATGAAACTATAAATAATAACTATAGTACATAATATTAGGGAATCTATATATGTATATATGTATATACCACTAACATACATACATACATGCATATATGTATGTATGTACATTAGGGTGTTTTTTAGTTGAACTATTAATTTTTTTCAGTCCCGTCACGAAATTTCCTTGGAAATACCCTAAAAAAAATTCCCTGAAAATTTTAGCCCTTAATATTAACATTAAGAACTGGACCAAGGCCTGTAAAAATTTTCTATAAAAAATACACTACAATCGTGTAATGGAATTTTCATAGATTTGTTAATACATATGTACATACATACCATCTATAAAAATTCTATAAAGCCTTACTTAAAAAACCGAATATCTCGAGAACTAGTAATGATAGCGATTTCGACCTCGCACCTTTTTTATAGCAAATAAAATTTCCTACAAATTTGTCATGAACGTTTTTTCTATAGCTCCTGTCATTTACGAGATATATACAAAAAAAGCGAAATTCTTGGAAAAATCGGGTTTAGAGCCCCGTACTACCACGCCGGTGTGAGTTACGACTTTGTTGCACTGGGCACTTTTGTAGCGTGAACAATTCTGAGAAATATGCATCTAAAGTCAAAGCGATGCCATAAAATACCTCTGATCTGTAGGAATTTAAAGATAAAAACTCACGATTGTAGTGTATTTTCTATGGAAAATTTTTACAGGCCTTGGTCCAGTACTTAATGTTAATATTAAGGGCTAAAACTTTCAGGGAATTTTTTTTAGGGTATTTCCAAAGAAATTTCGTGACGGAACTGAAAAAAAATAATAGTTGAACTAAAAAAAAACACCCTAATATACATATATGTATGTTATAGTTATTATTTTATATTTATAATTCGCTCGCGGTCATAACAAAAATAAATCGATATGTGTTGAGTGGAGCTGGGTATTCTACGTAGAAAACTCCTAACGATAGCCAAGTACTTAACAAAGTTATCAGTGAGGTGTGCACATTTTATTTATGAGTACCTACGTTTGTAATTTACATACATAAATACAAACTCATATACGTAGGTACGGATTTTTTCGCGATATTTCAAATTCGCAGCGCTCAATAAATCAATTGGGCTATCAGTTTAATTGTACACCAAGTTTATAAAGTTCAATTTTGCATTACGTGTGCATAATGATAATATGTATGTACATATACATATACATACATACATATGTATATATATGTATATAATTTTTGTGAAATTTAGATTCGCTGACATTCCGCAAATATGCACATTTCAGATAATTTTAATTCCTGGCGACCAAACACCGAGAATAATTTCAAGATTAAATGCAACAACAAACGCTGTTTAGAATTTTCGCTCATTTTTGACAAAACACCGATAGTTTGACCTTCATAAGCGCCGATAAAAGGCAAATAGTGGTTTCTCTTTTCCTGTGTATACCAATAATATTGAGGCGTATTGGAGCGTGCTCTTCGCACCGGAAGAAATGCCTGCTAATGCGCTTGCTAGCTAAAGAGCTAGCTAGAGCGGGATGTAGATAGTCACGTAGCGGAATGTAGGCAGCGCGATTTAATCAATATTTCATACAGCGCGGTCGTCAGGTTGTTTAGAGCTTATCTATTCAGCTATGATTGCCTAGGTACTTGTTTTCTTTCACTCAAATTGTGTTCCTTACAATTTCAAATATTTCTTACGAACAATGAGATTCAGAAATGGCTGGACTATTTGTAGCCTGAACAGGATATATTAAGTTTGCCACACAGTTTGTAACGCCTGGGACAAAACGTTGGAGACCCTATAAAATATATGTATATGTACGTAGTATGTAACATGAACAGATCGATTTAGCCATGTCCGGCTGTCTGGCCTCAGGTTTTGAGGTATCGCTCTGGAATTTTGCACATGACCTACCCAAGAAGCTCATTCGGAACCAATGGCGGTTCGGACCACTATAGCATATTGTTGCCATACAAACTGAACTATCGGAATTGTGTACTTGTATGGAAAACTCAAATTAGACGGATATCTTTATGAAATTTGGCATGGTTCTTTACCCAAGGCAATAATGCAATTTCCGCTGAAGTTGTTTGGATCAGATCAATATAGCCTATAGCTGTCATACAAACTGAACGATCGGAATCACGTTATTGTTAGAAGCCTTTTGTATTTGTAAAGAGTATTTTAGTTTTGTTTCTATAAAAATTGACGTTTTTCCTTGTTTTAAAATAGTATTAACTACCGACCATCATCTGGTCCAGTAAGTCAGCTGTCGCCTTATACTAACTTTTATTAGCAGTTGAAGTTGAAACATTGTAGGCGCTTAAAATTTGACTTAAATATTTGACAATGCAATTTGGATATTGCGCAGGTTCACAAACGACCCAAAACATCATGTCATGGATAAACCAGCAGATTTTGTATGAAGCATGGCAACCAATGGCACCAACTGAACGACAACTGACGATTGTACTGATATCATTGACTGGATAAGGAAGCGAAGCGTGGATTTGGTCGTGAACAAGGACAAGACGAAATATCTCTTATCATCAAACAAACGATCCTTGCACTCGCGACTTGGCTCCCACGTCACTGTTGACACTCATAACTTCGAAGTCGTAGATAATTTCGTCTATCTTGGAACCAGTATTAACATTAACAACAACGTCAGCCTCGAAATTCAGTTCAAAATAACTCTTGCCAACAGGTGCTACTTCGAACTGAGTAGGCAATTGAGAGTAAAGTCCGCTCTCGACGAATACACACCAAATTCTACAAGATTCTCATCATCCACGTCCGGCTACATGGCGTTGCGAGTTTTCAAGAGAAAGGTTCTGCGGAAGATTTATGGTTCTTTGCGCGTTTTCAATAGCGAATATTGCAGTCGATGGAACGATGAGCTACGAAATTGACATAGTTCAGCGAATTAAGAGACAGCGGTTGCCCCGGGCTAGATCATGGCGTCCGAATGGAAGAAAACACTCCGCCTCTGAGAGTGTTCGACGCAGTCTGGAGAAGCCGACGAAGAAGAAGACCTCCACGTCGTTGGAAAGACCAGGAACGTTACAACAGCCAATCAGTGTTCGGATAAATTAGACCACGGCAATATCTTTTTAAAGCAAAAAAGCATAGTAGCATGAAACCAATTGGAAACGAAATATAAAATATCAAAAATCAAAGAAATAATTTACGAGTGATGTGTGGTCGGGAAGAGGAAAGGGAAGGTCGTGGTGATTGCATTTTTAAGGCTTAACAAGAAAAAACGTTAACTTCAGCTGCACCGAAGTTAATATACCCTTCACAGCTGCATTTCTTTTAGTAACTATGTGTTCAGTTTGTATGGAAGCTATATGCTATAGTAATCCGATCTGAACAATTTTTTCGGAGATTACATTGTTGCCTTAGAAAATAACATATACCAAATTTCGTTAATATATCTTGTCAAATGTGAAAGTTTTCCATACAAGAACTTGATTCCGATCGTTCAGTTTGTATGGTAGCTATATGTTATAGTGCTCCGATATCGACCGTTCCGACAAATGAGCAGCTTCTTGAAGAGAAAATGACGTTTGCAAAATTTCAAAAAGATATATTAAAAACTGAGGGACTAGTTCGGACATGGTTAAATCGACTCAGCTCAACATACTGATCATTTATATATGTATATACTTTATAGAGTCTCCGACGCTTCTTTCTGGGTGTTACAAACATCGTGACAAACTTAATATACCCTGTTCAGGGTATAAAAACGGTTTAATTCCATTTGCGGGATTACTGCAAGTCCTACAGAAAAAAGTTGTAGTTTTGATAGTTGAGATTTCTACTTATGCCAAGATGTTTTAATTGCATCAAGAAAAGACCCGTAGCGAGTTCAACTAGTAAAAAAATATCAACTTAAAAACTTCAGTTCATAGTGGTAGTTATACGGACCCAATGTCCCAGGAACGATAGTTGCTTTAAAAGTAAGTAATCGTCGCCTCCGTTGTCGACACGTAGTCCGATAAATATTGTATTTCAAATGCTTTCTGGCACCAACTTATAAAAGAACAAGTTAGCACACCCTGTCTTAGTAGCCGCTGCAAACTTTCAATGCAATGCCTAACTACAAATTGCTAAATTTTACTAATTACAATAAACATTACAACAAATTGTAAGTACAGTGTAATGGCAACTTAAAACTGTACAAGCTTAAGTAATAACTATTTTTATTTAAAATGCTAAGCACTTAAAGTGTTCACACAATCGGCACTTATCGCTGGGCGCAGTAATTGATCGCTGTCAGTCATTTAATCGTGTTTATAAATACAAACTTCAATGAACTTTGAAACACTTTCGTACGATTCTTAGCTCAAGCACCAAACACCCGACCACACACACACATCTGTATACGTTATATGAGCGAAGTACCTGTCATCGATAAGTACACTTGAAATGCAACTCGGCTTCATATGTACATATGTATATACATATATAAGTATGTATATATATAGCTATGTACATATGTATATACTCACCAAGAAAATTCTTTGAATGTGAGTGCACCTGAATTAGAGAAATTGCACTACAATAAATATATTAATGTGTATCTATCTTATACATTGTGACAAAAAAGTACCCGGAAATTGTAAATAAAACGCAATATATTTAAGGGGTCCCGGTGGTCTAGAACCCTCAAATCAAGGGTGTTTTCGGGATTTTTTTTTTAAGGTTTAAAAAAAGAGCAATCGATTTAAAATTTTTACTGTTTATTTATACACTTATGAAAAGTACAAAAATATTTTTTTTGTTAAATAAAAAAATTTTAACAGTATTAAAAATGGTGTCCAAAAAAAGCTATCTTAAAAAATGACTTACGGTGCCGTTGTTGATTTTGACTCTTCAGAACATCTGAAACATAAAAACCAAATAAATTATTAATCACTAGGAGTGCAGCTATCGCTGGAACTACAACCAAAAAAAAATTGAAAATTAAAAAAATTTCTCGCTTTTGAAGTTCAGATTCTGAAAACAGCAATTTTTAGACCAGTTTTATGTCGACAAAAATCGAAGTTTAAAATTAAAATTTGATCGTAGTCCCGGCGATAGATATTGATCTTATAAACACCATATTAAAATTTCAAGTGATTCGGATGGATAGTTTTTTTTTCATCAACGGCACGCCGAAAAAAGTAGTTTTGAGATAAATGACGTACAAAGCATCCATTCATCAAGCCCCTCGATCGCGCGCTACCTGCTAAAACGGCTGTAGAAGCTAAAATATGTGAATATCCTTCCAAAAATTTTGCAGTATATTCTTAAAGGACTATACTTTCGAACAAACAAAAAAAAATCCATATTTATTTTGTCGCCTTCAAAGTAATCCCCATAATATTTAATACACATAAGTATGCCAACGATTTATTCAGTCTTCGAAACATTTTTCATAAACACTTTTTGTAATGGCCTTCAGCTCCTTCAGTGAATTTTGTTTTATCTCTTGGATTGACTGAAAACGGGTTCCACGGAGCGGCAGTTTCAGTTTGGACAACAAGAAGAAATAACACGTAGTCAAATCTGGTGAATACGTTAGTTGATGGATGGTATTCTTTGCGTTTTTCGCTTTTAATTCAGTCACAATCGTGGCTCGATGCGATGCTGCATTATCATCGTGCAAAATCCTTAAATTGTTCTTCAACAATTCCGGCCGCTTTCGACGAATATTCTCACGTAAACGCCTCGATACGGCCTAATCGAACTCCTTATTGACCGTATGTTTATTCGAAACAAATTCATGATGCACCAAACCACGAATATTAACGAAAAAAGACGATGAGAATTACCTTAAGGGGGTATTCTGGTCTAGAAATTAAAAAAAAAACGAATTTTTTTTTTATATTTTCAAAGTTTAACTAAAATTCAAATTATTTTCGGAGGTATAGGCACTTTTCTGACCCGGCATCCAAACTGGTTCGGTCGGAACTAATCGAACAAAAGACTTTACGCAAAACTTTAAACGCGTTTTTCTCAAAACTGACTTTTTCGGAACGCTACTCACGATTTCTCAGGTTCTACTGCACCGATTTATTTGAAATTTTTATTGAGTCTTCTTTATAGGCTAGTATATGCTTGGAACTAGCCCCATCCCCAAATTTTTATTTTTATTATTTTTAAAAAATTCGAAATAATCAGAAAAAGTGATCCAAAAAAACTTTTTTTTCAGGCAGTCACCAATTTGTGAAACAAATTTTTTTACACTTTTCCGTAGTTCCGGCCATTGCGATATTATTCTAGATTAATAGTCTTTTTTTTGGTTTCAGATAACTAAGAGGGCTGAAATCATGGGTATTTGATTGATTAATATGAGAAATGCACCGCGACCTTTGGTCTATTGTGCCCCAAAAAAAAAAAAAAAAATCATGGGTATGGTCACGTGGGAATTCTTAGAGACCCCAACTTCGTCAGCTCATAATTTTTGAAATTTTTTACTTTTTTTAATTTTTAATTTTTTTCTGTACTCTTCGAAAATTAACAAATAACTAATAAAAAATGGATAGTAAAAATATTAAATGCCTTTTTTTTTACGACACTTTAAAAATTACCTGAAATTCATGCCTCCAGATCAGAATACCCCCTTAATTTTTAGCGGCTTTGTCGTGTTTTTTTTTTATTTTGTTTCGGCTCGTTTTTTTGTCCTACATTCCGATGATTGTTGACTTGTTTGCATGTGAAACTCATAAATCCATGTCGGATCGGCAGTTATAATGCTCTTCATGAATGTAGAAAAGAAATTCGCACAATCAAGTGTCTCCAAAGATACCTGTTAACGGTACTCTTTTTGAAAAAAAAAATTCAGCTTTATCGAGACGAGTCGAGCAAGAACGCGTTTCATACAGAAAATATCCACCAAAATCATTCAAACGGACCCGCGAGAGATGTCGAGCTCTCTTGCCATCTCTCTAACACTTACCTGACGATTTTCACCATATCCTCCAATTTTTAATATTTGCACCAGTTGAAGAGGTGGAAGGTCGTTCAGTACGATGTATGTCTTCAACGATCTCTACCGTCTTTGAAAGCTTTGTACCACTCGGGGAATTAAATACAATTCCGGGTGATCTTTTGTCACAATGTATGTTTGCATGTACCATATACATTTACTATCAGCTCCCATATATAACATTAATTCATATAAACCGCTGTTGTTGTAATTTCACTTTAAAATATATGGGGCCTATTCCGCTGATTACGAATTTTTTATAGGGGCGTAGTTCGCTTTCATTATTTTTTCCGAAAAACTATTAAAGCTTATCGACTCCAGTTATATCTTATTTAAATCGAACTAACACAAAAAAAATCGAAAGCAAGCTGACTCCAATATAAGTATGTATGTTGAAAATTTAAGTTGATTTTTTGTAGGAAATTGGAATCCTAAAAATTACATCTTATTTATAGTAGAAGATTTATTTATTTTTCGAAAATTCCATAGAAACCAACGGCAATAGTGCTCAGAAACAGATTAAAAATTGTTAAGTTCCAGAAAATAATCTTCTTTGGAAGGTTTTTTGATTAAGGGCTTTTTCAAAATAAAAAAGTATTAAACTTCAAGGAAACGAGGTACAATCTCCAGGAGTACTGAGAACACATTTGACTTTCAAACGACCCGGAGGTGAGATTTCTCGATGGTTTGACGAACTTTCTCCTTGATATTACACGCTTGTCAGTCCACTAAAAGATTTATGTACTTATTGGTTAGAATAGAACGCCACTTCGCACCTTGTGATACGCCAATATTTTCGGCCTGACAGACTGAATTGTAGTCATCCTGTCTTCCGCCTATGAATTACTAAAGAAGAAGCCCGCTCTTGTGTCTATTTCACTCTTTGATCCATCGGTGAATACATAGATTTCGCTGTTGGATCTGTCGATTCCGAAACTCTGGTCCATTCTAACTATTACTGTACTAGAGAATAAAAACTTTGTGTTTAATTCCTCGTCGATCTTCTTTTGTCTGCAACAAGCCTAATTAGCCTGAGTTCATTAAGGTCAGGTCGAGTATAATAACCGTAGTAACGTCGAGTTCAGTTCCAATGGCCTAAAATCCTGAGCCGGATGGCCGTAGACATTGCATCATATTTCAATCGAATATGTAGCGGGAAATAGAGAACAACCTCCAGAGCCTTCGTTGATGTAGTTTTTATTGAGCCTGTGAATCCAAGAAAACAGGCGCATTTTTTCGAGGGGTTTAATGCAGCACTTTTTCCATCCACCATACCATATGTGTTAATATGAAAAGGATGACATTTGCGTAGAGCCAAAAGATCAGGTGGGGCTGTAAACCTCACTTTGGGGCAATGGTTCTTCTGCAGGAGTTCGAGATTCGAAGGACTTTCGAAATGCAATATTTCTATCCCTTAAAGAGCGGGGATTGAATTGTGAAATTTTTGGCCTTTTAGCTCCGGATAGTTGTCGGAACAAAGGACAGCGAGATCGCCCGTGTAGCAGGCGACCTTAAAGTTCTCTCTGTCTAGTAGAAGTGTTCATTCAGTGATCAAGGTAACAAGGTGAGAAAAGGGGATAAGATGCCTCCTTGCAGGGTGCCTCAAGTGATCTTGTGAGCAATTTTTAAACCTTTCCACCTTCGTATGTGGCTTGTTGCTTAGCATATGACTGAACCAGGCCAGCGGGTTCTGATTAATGTCTAGTTGATCACGGTAACAAGGTGAGAAAAGGGGATAAGATGCCTCCTTGCAGGGTGCCTCAAGTGATCTTGTGAGCAATTTTTAAACCTTTCCACCTTCGTATGTGGCTTGTTGCTTAGCATATGACTGAACCAGGGCAGCGGGTTCTAATTAAAGTCTAGTCGGAGTCACTTTTATTTGCATTCTTAGTGCACTTTTTAGCATTTTTCAACAGTTGCTAAATTGCAATGTAATAACTATAGCTAGGATATTGAAATACTTCCAAAGAGTCGGAAAATTCACATACTCAAACCACGAATTCGGTGTTTCCAAATACTTTGACTTCAACGACATCTGCTGAACTGTTTGTTATCCCAAGTCCCGATCAGCTGAGTAAGTAATAGTTACCGGCATTTCTTGATACATATCGCCTGATTTTACTCCATACTTCTAGCAAAAACAAATGATTATCATTTTTGTCTAACTATATATGTAAGTAGATATATTTGACAGTAACTCATAAGCAAAATTTTCGTTGACCGTTTGGGAATTACAGCTGTTTGCACGATGAATGAAGTGTTAGCAAATTATTTTCTGCCGATTAGACTTTGAGATAATCGGATAACCTTCGCAATGTTATCAAGTCATAACGCTGTTTAAGGGTCTCGAATAGTAATCTTTGTAATGTTTACTTGTATTCACATTACGAGTATTTCAATAACCACATAAGTACTTAAGTGTCTACAAACGTAGCTGTACAAATTAATAAATAATAAATGCCGGTAATGTTATCTTGGCGTGGTGCAAAGTACAAATGCTTTACGAATCCATAAAAAGGCTTACGATGATAATACTTACTATACATTGTATATAGACATATGTATGTATGTAAGTAAGTAAAATGCAAATAACATAAGCGCATGCAAAGATAATAAGAAATCTGCGAAAGCAATTGCATGAGGAAAAATGGAAAGTTTCAAGACATTGCAACGATTAAAATAAGGGACTGCACTATCAGTGTTGCCGCTTCGCACTTGCAACTGGAGGAAGTCTTATCGAAAGCGAGCAAGCTTATAAATAAACTCGGGCACTCAAGCGAATATGTCTGGCAGAGTACGCTTACTTGCAAGAACCTTTGCCCACATCTTGTAATACAGTTTACATATTTAACTAAATAAATATCAGTTTACTTTAATGTTATCTATCCGGCAGCCCACAATTTATCGACAGCAACTTTTTAAAAGGGCGGTTCATTAAGTGCTTTATATTTGGGAAATATTTGCCTTTCCTACTGAAAGTATCGTATACGAAAATCGGTATGAGCTTTCTGATAAAACGGTATTTTGATAATTGAAGTATGAGATGTGGTTCCTGTTGCGGGTAAGAAAAGACATAGGCTTGGAACTAGCTTTTAATAGCAAGAGGATCGATTTTTCGAATCCCAGTTTTGTTGATTCATTTAGCAGCCATTTCAGTGTGATGAATTTCCAACGATTTCTGCAGACATCAGACAGAGCCTGCCAAAACTCGTAGTCGAAAAGACAGCAATTTTTCAAGAGATCCGCACTTCAAGATATCCTCACTATCGACTTTCAGACCTCAGGTTTGTTAATATTAATTAAGCTGGAAACCAAGAAGTTAACGAATTTCACTCTTCCTGGGAATATCAAGGAATGAATGAATGCAGTCATTAGATAAAGTTAAAAACGAAGTCAAAACTCTTCGCCGGTATTAAAAAAAACATGGCCTAAAACAGGACTTAAGTCACAATCAACCACGTTGGGTAATCGTTTTATAACTGTTTCATAGACATCAGTAGTATAACATGCGTTATATCATCGTTTAAGGGTTTTTGTTTGGTGGGATCCTTAAACCGAGTGTGCTGATGTAGCAATAGCGATCATTCGTTTTGGAGTAATCAATTCGGTAAAAAAAATAATATATTGACTTTATGAATTAACTTCTGTTGTTGTTCTTGTAGCGGCAGAATTTTGCTATATTGATAGTTCTTGGCTGGTTAAAAAAACGGGTTCGTTCCGGTTACGTAGAGCCGACTGTCGTGAATTAACCTCTCTTTGAGGCTGTTTACTCTTCAAAAATTTACGATTTAACCTTAACCGAGACTTAGGAAACGTAATCACTGCAGATTTTGCAAAGAAAGGGAGGAACTTTCAATCTTTTAGTGGCTTGGTCCACTTTGTTTGCGCAATACTAAGGGCGAAAGTTCTAAGATGTTTTATTGGAGCTTCTCTTTTTTATTGACGTAAACACCGCCCACACGATTATAGCCGAGTTAACAACAGCGCGCTCGTCGTTTTTTCTTTTCCCTTCGTGGCGCCAATTGAAGATTCCAAGCGAAGTCAGGTCCTTCTCCACCTGGTCTTTCAACGGAGTGGAGGTCTTCCTCTTCCTCTGCTTCCCCCGATGAGTACTGCGTCGAATACTTTCAGAGCTGGAGTGTTTTCGTCCACTCAAGCAACATGACCTAGCCAGCGTACCCGCTGTCTTTTAATTCTCTGAACTATATCAATGTCGTCGTACAAGTATATCTCATACAAGCTCATCGCTCCATCGAATGCGATATTCGCCGTGGCCAACGCGCAGAGGAACATAAATCTTTCGCACAACCTTTCTCTCGAAAACTCGTAACGTCGACTCATCAGATGTTGACATCGTTCATGCCTCTGCTCCATATAGCAGGTCGGGAATAATGAGTGACTTATAGAGTTTTGTTTTTTTTTCGTCGAGAAAGCACTTAACTTCTCAATTGCCTACTCAGCCCAAAGTAGCACCTGTTGGCAAGAGTTATTCTGCGTTCGATTACCAAGCCGACATTGTTAGATAGACGAAATTATCTACGACTTCAAATTTATGACTGCCAACAGTGACGTGAGCGCCAAGTCGCGAGTGCAATGATTGTTTGTTTGATGACAGGAGATATTTCCTCTTTCCCTCGTATTATATTTCTCTTCACTCTAAACAAGAGAAGTTCAAGAAGAAGCTTAACTATATTCTCTAAGTTAGATAGAAATTGAACTTGAAATATTAAGCTATACAAATTTTTATTGTTCGGATTTTGGTTTTAGGCTCTAACAAGCTTAACTTTTTCTCTTTATCAATGGATAAAAATATTGAACAGAAAATGTGTCTCAAATTTGGTATTTTTAAGCAAATTTTCTTGTGCGGAATCGTTGCGAATGTTGGAACAGGCGATTCAGTTTTATCAAAAACACAACCCTGTGAACCAAGGGTTCAAGGGTGTCCAACGAAGTGAGGGCATGGTACTTGAAAAACAGGTAAGACAGGTAAGTGTTAGAGAAATGGAAAGAGAGCTCGACATCTCTTGCGAGTCCGTTTAAATGATTTTGGTCGATATTTTGAGTACGAAACGCATTCTTGCTCGATTCGTCTCGTAAAGGCTGATTTTTTTCAAAAATAATATCGTAAACAGGTCTCTTTGGGTCTTTGGTCTGCTGGGTGGTTTTTGCCTTTTATGCTGGAACAGAATCTTGGTGGAAGATTCAATGCTTTTCATTGTAGAGGGTATTGAGATGTAAATAACGATACATATTTTTTATACGAAAATATGTTTTTCTATATACATACATACATACATACATACATATTGTATATGTCCATATGTACAAGTATGCGTACTTACTACATTTCTTTAGCAAAACAAAAAATTATAATCAAATTATGCTGAAAGAAATTAAAAATTCCTTCAATAAGATTTGAAGCTGACTAAACGCCGTTATCGCAACAGTTGGAAACAAGAGCATTTCAATTTTTAATCTTAATGGCTTATGTAGCAGCATACACTGAGTTGTACATAGCATGTATATACATATGTACATACATATGTATATGTATTTAGTATATTTATAATGCAATATAATTTCCATTATCGGCGCTTTCATATTAACGGCAAACCCATATACAAATTGAGGCATATAAATATGAGACATTTATACATAAGTATGTACATATGTATGTATGTACTCATATTTCTAGTTAATGTTGATAAACGAATGAGCGCTTATCAGGCAGTCCCGACAGTGATTTTTTTAATATTTTTTTTATTATTTATTCATATCAAAGTTACTCGCTCGACTTGTTTTTCCACTGCGGTCATAATTTTGTTGAAATTATCGTTGAAGCCTGGTATTTTCACAGCGAATCCGAACTAATATTAAATAAATAAAAATATAGATATTGTGTGGACTTTGCGCCGTTAAGTCAAGGGTTGATTGTGCTTGATTTCTTGAAAATACACTGCTGATACTACATAGTCGATATGTATTTAGAATGTTGTACGTATTTATAGAATGTGCATGAAGACATTATAATATTTAAGTAAAGGGTGTTTTGTTGAGGTGTATAACCTTTTAACTTTTTTAATTAAATCCCATATTTTATTGACTTATAGCAATTTCACAGAATTTTGGAACTATCGGCAGTATGGTTTTGAAAACTTTTTCCGTCGACCTTATGTCACTAATTAAATGCAGAATATTGGTTTCGGACTGCTTGGTTATCACGTCATCGTTTCTCAACATAGACCATTGACTTGACGTATCAGCTCAGGCCTATGTATTTCGTAATACGATTCGACCACAAAAAGTTCATCTGAAAAAGTTGTAGTTCTTAGTCGATTGACATTGACGTGAGGAACCAAAGAATCACCAATAATTTTCTTGTGCCACTCACAACTAAAAATAACGCAGTTTCCATCTTCAGTTTTAAAAAGATATGTTTTAATAACGCCTTCTGAATATCAGACAGTAATCTCTTCTAGTTGCAAAGTAGCCTGGAGAGTGTTACCAGGGTTGCTCGACCATCACATATGATAATTCTTCTTATTTAATGTTCCAATTTAGGCTACAAGCGTAGGTCTCTATTAAAATTGGTCTGGATAAAGAAATTTATATGTTATGGATTAATTGAAGCAAGACGTTTAAACCAATTACGATGCTGGAAAAAAGTGACTATCCGCTCAGATAGCTGAGCAGCAATACTAATCTTGAACTCATTAAGAATGCGTTCAGGGTTGGTTAAGGAGTGCCTAACCTCGCTGTCAATAGCATTGAGTGTCTTTGTGATAAGACTGGTATGGGTGCCAGGCCACAGCGGAATCGCAGGAAATTGTAAAGCTGATGAGCTAGCAAGGAAAGACACCCTACAACTGGTATCGGTAAAATGGGAGCGGTACTCCCGTACCCTCTTACGTTTTACTATTAGATAGCTGGACTTCGCAGGAGCTGGCCAGCGCGCTGAGCGACCATTGGTACATGCCCTGTCGAAAATCCTTTTGGCCCAAGATCGATCGCAAGAGATCTAGTGATGTCTTTTTCCTCAGTAAGGCTAACCTCTCAAAGTTGTGGGGCTTTTAATATAAGTTCAAACGCAAGAGTTCTTCTTTTCTATGGCTTCACAAAAGACATATACTAGTCCACGTGCTATCTTTTTAGATCAGCTATCTAACCTAACCTAACATATGTTCTTCTTCTTCTTAGTTGGCGTAGATACCGCTTACGCGATTATAGCCGGGTTAACAACAG
Organism: Bactrocera tryoni; assembly: GCF_016617805.1. Lineage (NCBI taxonomy): Eukaryota > Metazoa > Arthropoda > Insecta > Diptera > Tephritidae > Bactrocera > Bactrocera tryoni. The sequence goes on along the minus strand of NC_052502.1, from coordinate 64,585,311 downwards.
CGCGCCAGTCGTTTCTTCTTTTCGCTACTTGGCGCCAATTGGATATTCCAAGCATAGCCAGGTACTTCTCCACCTGGTCCTTCCAACGGAGTGGAGGTCTTCCTCTTCCTCTGCTTCCCCGGCGGGTACTGCGTCGAGTACTTTCAGAGCTGGAGTGTTTTCATCCATCCGGACAACATGACCTAGCCAGCGTAGCCGCTGTCTTTTAATTCTCTGAACTATGTCAATGTCGTCGTATATCTCGTACAGCTCATTGTTCCATCGCATGTGATATTAGCCGTGGCCAATGCGCAAAGAACCATAAATCTTTCGTAGAACTTTTCTCTCGAAAACTCTCAGCGTCGACTCATCAGTTGATGTCATCGTCCAAGCTGATGCACCATATAGCAGAACGGGAATTATGAGCGACTTATGGAGTTTGGTTTGTCGAGAGAGGACTTTACTTTTCAATTGCCTACTCAGTCCGAAGTAGCCATCAAAAGGGGGGTTTCTCTGCCGAGGCTATTGGTAACTTTTCATTGGTAGAGTTTTTTACGTGGCGTGTCCCAAACCCAGTGCCCAACCCTATGTAGGGGATGCTTCGCCTTCTCACTTTAGAGGATACTTGGTCAAAGACCGGAAATCGTGAGTTGTTTGAGTCATGTATAAAAGAATCGTTTCTGGCCATTCCCAAGTGAATGGAGATCAGAGAACTTTCCTCACTTGCGTGAACTTCTACACATGACTCCATCCTTCACCTAACATACATATGTACATATGTATATATTTGAATATTATATGAATATATTACAACAAAGTTTTAAAGAAATACAATTAAAATCTTATTATTTCTTCTATTAATTTTATTTGCGTCAACACATTTTGTTTTTACTTTAATTTTTGTAAATGTATCTCTTCCATAATACTGCGGCTGATATTAGTTATTAGACAGGCTTAGGTTATTTCTGGCTGTCTGGGATCTCACTTTGAAAGTTGTTACATGTTCGTTGTGACGTCATATTTACCGAAACGAAAGAAACCTAACTTAAGTCCAGCTTAAAATTTTGATTTCTCCATAGGAGACTAAGTCTAAAACCTAATAAGTTCCTAGTCCTAGAGAGGACCCGAAGCAATCCGGGAAGTTAACAGTTATACATTATTTCCGCAGAACCAGAAAAGTAATGGAAATATTTAGTACAATGAGTAAACACCGTATTGCTTTTATGCAATAATAAAAGATTGAAATATACATACTTACATAAATATATTAAAAATAAAATTATAGTCTACAGTTACACATTTCTCATTTTCTCAAATCAAGTGCAAAATTATATGTGTAGTTCCCCCTCCCCAAAATTCTACTCTGTATCCTCACCCTACAATATGTTTTCATCGATACGGTCGACACGCTTTGGCTGAGCAGCACTTTGATTCCTACGAAGAAGCCGAAAATTCGGTGTCTGATAGGTTTGCTGCAAAAGACGAAGATTTATATGGTAGAAAAGTGTTCAAAATACATACATACATATGCAAAAAGCATTGGCCAATACTTTGTATTAGCATTTCTTTTTCACAAAAAAACGTTTCATACCGATGCATCTGGTAAATGTTTTCCGAGCTCTGCTTCTAGTATAATGAGAAGCTCGGCTTTCAACTTTCTGGATCACTTACTGTTTAGGAAAAGTTGTTTTCAAGCATTTATAAATGTGTCTGGTGTCTCTGGTGAGCATACTCGTCTCATTTCACAAAAAAAGTCGCCAGCCAAATTCCTAAAAGGGTGTTCTCGCCGGCAATATATGTACATACATACATACATTCGAAATAAATAACAATATGTAAGTTTTTATGGTCATGCGAATTAGTAAGTATATTTGTATCTTTTGCTTGCTTATTTCATTATATGCCGTGTGTCGGTATGTGGTATTGTGTTTTTGCTTTTAAGTCTGGCTATATGTATAGAGGTATTCGCTTTATTCGACGAATATGCGGAGCTACACGTAGAGAGATCAAAGTCCACGGTGTGTTTTTATGTTATTTGCCAGCCGTCCAACCATTTCATGACGAATTTATTAGGAAAACAAATATATTTAAGAGTGGATGAACGGAAGAGCCAACATATGAGTGAAATCTTAAGAGAATGGCTATTTAAAGAGAAACTATGTACTAAAGAGTATAACTTATATTGAAAAAAAATTGGACAAAAATGTTGTGGAGATAGCTGAGTTCTGTTTTTATGATTAATTTTAGTTACTTACATATATGTATGTATGTATATACATATATAACCTTTTTATTTATGTATAAAAAATTAAAGAACCTATGTTCTCAATTATATACATACATATGTAAGTATGTGAGAAGCGGGTTAGTTTGTGGATATTGATATGAACTGCGTGTACGAAACCGCAAGACTGGACCTAATGAGAAATAGTAAACTTTTTATTGACATTATTAAGATCACATGAATAAACTAATTACAAGTAAATATTTACAATTTGATTTATGGGGTTAGGTGTAGTGTCATTAAATAAGGCCTCGACTTGAACCGAGAGAAATTTGAAAAAAAATTAAAAGAAATGTCTGTTCTAATCGAAGCTCCTTGGCGGTGGTCGTCAGTAACCTTGGAGATTTATATAAAATCTAACCAGATTTTTTGGGGATAAAAACCAACACTTGACTGTATTCTAAAGGATGATCCATTTCGAGGATCACTACTTTTTTAAAGAAAAGACATAGAAACTTCAAATTTAATGGGTAATGTTTATTATCATTCGAAAGAACATTCTTTGGCAATTATTTTTTGAAGTTTATCTCTTTTAAATGTTACTCCCAGCTACGTCTCAGTTGGTCCGTTGACTACAATTTTCGATGATTCGTTTCAGGATTTCCACTGCTAACTGGCCAATAACATGCGTGATGTTTTGCTCCAAGGCCTGAATTGAAGCGCGATTGTCCTCATAGACTTTAGACTTTATATATCCGCACAGAAAAAAGTCGAATGGTGTGATACCACACGATCTTGTTGGCCAATCGACCGGCCCAACACATGAAATTATCTGCCCACCGAAGTGTTCTCTCATTAAATGCATTGATTGATGTAGGTTTCTTGTTGAAACCAAATGTAGCCGACAACACGAGCTTCAATTTCAGGCATCAAATAGTCGGTTATCATGGCGCGATAACGTTCGCCATTGACGGTTACATTCTCACCGTTATCATTTTTGAAGAAATATGAACCATAATGATTCCAACTACCCAAAGCCACAAAGCCACATGAAATCGTTGTTTTTTCTGTATGAAATGGTAGCTCTTGACGTTGTCCAGGCGTGTTTGTATGATCAAATGCCAAATAATACGTTATCTATGATAATACTGAACAAAAATAACATGGCAGCTTGGCACGACTCCCGCGCGGAGGATCTTTTTAAGTTAATAGAATGCATTGGTGCCAGAAATGGGTAAAATCTAAACAATTCTGCCCCTAGCCTCCATATATCAAATATAAATATGTACATACTTTCGAACTGCCGTTTGACTTTATACCGCTTATGTTGGTCCATATGTGAGTTGTCTCTTAATGAAACTCAGAAAGCATCTTATACGAGTAATGATATGTCGTAGTGCTAAAACTGAATCGCACGCATAATATTAGATATAATTATGTACATAAGTATGTATGTGGTATACAAACAATAATATTTGTTTTTCTAGCAGAAAAGTATTCAGCCGCCTGAGATCTTTGTAAATTGCACAAGTCTAAATTGGTAAGTTACACCCGAACTTATCATTTCTTACTTGTTATTATACTATATATCTTTTATGTATGAATATATGTACATATATCACATTTCTATTTGATCGTATGTGAATTGAGTTTGCCGAAAGCAAAATGATTAATATGCAAATATCAAAATTCCAAATATTAATTAGCAGAGTGAAGCCCGGAAAGCAAAACTTTACTTTTCACTTACCCTATTTTTGCTTCTCTTCGAGTTCAAAGTATTCACTGTCAAGCAAAGCAAGGAAAGTTCTGTGTAAATCAGCCATAAGTAAAAATGGTGACAGCTGTTTGTCAAAGTTGTTATAATGACAGTTTTACAAAATTTTTCTTCGCCTTTGCTTTGCTTCGTCGCAAAATATGGCTAACAAAAAAGTTTGCATTAACTTTGTTTGTGACTTTTACTTTGACAGATGATTTCGATGTTGGCTTTTGTGCACATAAAAATATTTCAAGCGAAGCAAAGCAAAGCGAAGAAGAATCTTGGGGAAACAGCTATTGCTACTTTAATTGTTAAGTATTTACTTTTAAATGAAATACACTAACAATAAGTATTAAACACAACAGTTTTTCATATTATATATATATGAATATAGATAAAACATGGAAAGGAAATTAATTAAGGCCGTTAGGTTACACCCATGCTTGTACGACAGAAGCTCACCTTTATTTCGAAATTTGTTGTTGAAGGAGCGACAATGGAAGACAGTGGCGATTTCAACGGGAGCCTCTGGTTAGTATTTATTATTTTGTTTACATGCAATTAAATTGTTTTTTTCAATAGTGGAGCAATGCAAGCAGCGCTGGAAATCGTTACGCGATAGATTTGTGCGCGAGATAGTGGCGCAAAAATCGAAGTCTGAGGAAGAGGGCGAAGCAGAGGAAAAGAAAGAGTGGTGTTATCTCAAATTAATGGGTTTCTTAACAAAACATGTTAACCCCAGAAAGTAAGTTTCAAATACCTTTCTTATTCAACTTGAATTTGTTAATAGAAATTTATTTTTTAGATCTAAAACGCAATTTGGCAACGATGACCAGCACAGCTGCAGTGATTCGCCTGCAACAACGCAGAACAATTTTGAGTTTGTAGAATTACTGCAGGAAGAAAGTGCGCCAAATGATAGCCAAACCTGCAGAGATACACCAAAGCCGAAAGATGTGTCGAAACGTCAACGGCTTGACGAGGAACAACATACGAACAACGAGGCATTCGAAAGACTTACGCGTTTTTATGAGACACTGGAAACGGTGTTCTCCACGCAGAAGGAGTCCAAAAATAAGGCGTTTTTAGCCATGTTGGACGAGCTTCTGCAAAAGAAAACGGAGGAAATGCAGGATAGGTTGAAAATGGAAATATTAAACCATGTACATAATTCTTAAAATTTCATTTTAACTGTAATAGTAGATTTAAGCGTTTTTTAACTTTTTATGCCCTGAAAAGATTATATTTAGTTTGCCATGAAGTTTATGACAAAAAAAAAATAAACGTCAAAGACCTTATACAAATACATATGTATTTATGTATATAAAAATGATCAACATGACAGCTGAGTCGATTTAGCCTTGTTCGTCTGTCTGTATATTCGCGAACTAGTCTCTCGGTGCATGAGATATCGATCTAAAATTTTACACATGTTCTTTTATCCCCTCCCCCAAGAAGATCTAATTCGTCGAAACCACCAATATTGGACCACTAGAGCACATACATATGTACATATGTATGTACATATTTGCCATTAAGTCTTTGTCTAGAAAACATTTTAATTTGATAATATTGTACATACATACATATGTATGCATCTTCACAAAATTTGCAACGAACTATTGCCCAAGAAAATGATACAATCTGCAAAAATTTTTCATACGAATTAACCAATCAAAATCAAGTTCTTGTATTGAATTTTTTGTATTTGTAAAGGGTATTATAGCTTCAGCTTTTTATTTTAAGTTTCATTGTTGTAATATATGATATAGGATGACTGAAAGTTTAAAATATAAGAACTAATTTAAACACAAATTTTTTCTTTACATATGTACATATTGGTAATATTATTAAAATAATTTCTTTAAATGATGCATATTTTTAGTTTTCAGTTCCACACTCATTCTCCACTTTAAAGTTCCAAGTGAAATAAATTAGAATTGATAGAGGAAGATATAGGGTTATATAATTATATCTACGTATGGACGTTAGTATAACTAAAATATTTGTTTTTAAGTTATATAAATGGGTCTTCTTTTTGCATGCATCACAGCACAACCAGTTTTAAATTCTTCACTCATAAATATACTATATGTATGTATATAAGCATATTTGGTAGAAATTAAGAAGATAACTTTGCAGTCTATAATTTTTTCCAAGGTAAACGAGTTCTACGTATGTAAATATGTATGTACGCGTACGGTCAATCTACGTTCTGAGACTACACGACTTAGCGTAAACAAACCATTCGTGAAGTTATAGCGAAGCTTTGCAGTTATCTAGACGGCAGATCTACTATTTATAACTAAAATTTTGTATACAGAGCAAGACTATTGAAAATGGCTACAAGTGCAGCGCCACCATTAGCAACATTTAATGCGCCAAATCCTAGTGCAGTCATGAATGAGAAGTTCACAAAAAACTATTTAACGCTTGATAATCCTGTCTTCTGCTGCTTTCTTTTTTGGGCCAGTGTGCTGGTTATCAAAATGTTGCTGATGTCATTGCTAACAGCGCTGCAACGATTCCGCAATAAGGTATGCATGTTCCAAATTGTTTGCTGGCAAAAAAAGTGCTATTGTTGTAGTGCTCATAACCCTTGTTTTGGTTTTGTACATTTATACTAAAAAAAAATTAAATTTACGTTTGAAAAAATCTACTGAACTTTGCCCGGCTTTAAACCTGTTGTGTTAACTACATTTATAAAATGTTAAGTCGCAAAACGCGAAGAATATTAAAATTAATTGCGTGTTCAATGCATTAAATCAGAATTTATTTAAAACCACTATAATAGTTATCCAGGTAATTTTGCAAACACTGTAAATTCATGTATGCATACATCAAATTTTAGCATAAAAATTCATTCATTATATTATCCGACATAATTTTTACAGATTCTGGGTTTATTTCCTCAAAGCTGTCTGAGGAAGGTAAAATCATTCATTTAAATTCCCCTGTAAATAAAGCAAACTCATATCGCGGGTATGTAGATACATATGTATGCATGCACAACATGGATTGGAAACCATACCACAAAATTCAGGCTTAATTGGCAAAAATATTGGAAGTCAGCTTTTGCAAACAAATATTTATCTAGCTTCCTTTAATTATTGTTTTAGGTATTCCCTAATCAAGAAGACTTGTTTTTCAAGAATATTGAAGTACAATATAATGATCCACATGTGGAGCGTGTGCGTCGGTAAGCAATATTACTATTTCGTACCAAGCATCTCACATTTATAACTTTCTTTACTCTGTTCGACAGCGCACATCGCAATGACATGGAGAATATTCTACCCTACTTCACGATGGCATTGCTATATATTTGCACAAATCCTAATCCCACAGTTGCCTGCATACTCTTCCGTGTTGCGGCCATTGCGCGCATATTGCACACATTAGTATATGCGTTCTATCCTGTACCTCAACCGTCGCGCGTTATTGCCTTTGGAGTGGCATTTGTGATCACAATTTATATGGCCTGTGCTGTGGCATTGGATGTATTGGCATATATCTAATATATGATGTGTTTACTTTTGATTTAGTTTGACAGAGATTTTACAAAATAAAAATTATGTTGCTCTCTTTACGTTATTTAATTAATTAAATTCGCACTCATAGTGGCAATTTCCTTATATTATTTTTACAGATTACGCAACAAGACTAGTAACAAATAGAAAGTATTTTAATAGCGATAATCACCTAACTCAAGTAAACTTTTGCCGACAATACCAGGATACTCATTCAGACAGCCAAAGATAAATCATTAACTACATGTTGTATTTAAACGAATGAAAAGCTTGGCTGTTTTGCTTATATATTGAATCCTTGAGCTCGCATACATTGTTTATGCGCTTCTATCAAATCAGTGCAATTCTCCTCGCCCCGCTCAACAATGCTAAAAAAAATAATAAATGCATTGTTAAATAACGTTCATGGCGATAAAATATTTAACTAACCATGCATCGCGAACTTTCTTGGTTTCTGGACAAGCACAGCATGGCTTGAGCTTAGGTTTCTCAGCCGGCTGCTCTGTTGTTCCAACGACCTTTACAGCAGCTGCCTGCGCCACTTCTTTGACTGGTGCGTTTCCCATTCTGTTAATATTAATAGAACTTGACTTGAAAATGCTATATTTATTGTAGAAGCTCACTCAGAATATTTCACCAGCTACTTAAAATATTTCAGAATATTATATTTTTCTGTGAACTAGAACTTTTTTCCATGCAACAATGCAGAGTTTCCCGCAGATGTCGCAAATTGCTGAACATATTAGGGTATGCTTGTACCATTTTCATTTTTATTTAAAATTCAAATGATATACCCTTGATCAAATATGTTCACATAATATCTGGAAATATGTAAAGAAATCAATATAGGAAACATTAAAGTTGAATGCAGAAGATTTATTTCATTATTAGAAAGAAATAACAATTGTAAAGCGAGATCAGTTGGAATAAAGGTTAGAACCCAATACTATTTGACTTTTTGTTTACTAACTAATGTTGGAAAACATACTTTGGCGGATTTCACATTATATATAACATAATTTGTTATAATTTATTGAGCTATTAATCTTTCCAAGAAGAATTTATATATTTATTTTTCATGCCATTTCATAATTTTTAAATTAACACAAGATCCATAGGAAATTGTTTCCATAAACTTGTCTTCAATTTAGCAGAATCAAATAATTAAGGTATATATGGAGAGGCTTCAACCCATGATCTTTCAATTGTAAGATATTTAATGTAAGATTTATACTTATACGCCCTCAGTTTTACCAATCAATGAAAATACTGGTAAACCAACATTTTTTTTAAAACTTGATTCCCCAAATTATAATTTTGGCACAAAATTTTGAAATTGTCAGTGAAAATTATTTGAAACTAAATATTTAAAAATATAAAATAAAGCTTATCTTTACTCAATGGCCAAACCTACTACCATCAAGGATGCACTACGCATTTGGGAAGAAAAAAATGGCAAGGATCCCATTACAGTCACAGACATTGGTTTACAGTTTCAATTTCCACCAATTGAAAAAATGGATAGCACACTTAATACGCTTGTTAACTGCAGGAAACTTAGCCTGTCTTCCAACATGATTGAAAAAATAACGGGTATCAATCAGCTTAAAAATCTCCGTATTCTTTCGTTGGCAAGGAACAATTTGAAAAGTATCAATGGCATTGTAAGTTATGAGTCCGAACTATATTCAATATAGCATATCTTATGAGACATGTTCTTCTAATATTGAAAGGAGGCACTTGGAGAAACATTGGAAGAGTTATGGGTCAGTTACAATATTATTGAGAAAATTAAACCAATTGAATCCATGAAAGCATTGCGCGTGTTTTATGTATCACACAATCTTATTAAAGATTGGATTGAATTCAATCGTATGGCATTGGCGCCGAAACTGGAGGAAATTTCCTTTCTTGGCAATATAATCAACGAGAATATGGATGAACTGGTTTTTAAAAATGAAGCCATACGTCGTTTACCGCTACTAAAAAAACTCGATGGTGAACCGGTTATTAGAGGCGATTAGTTGACATAAAATAAATAATGTATACAAAGCTGTAAACTGCAATATTTTTATAAAAGAAAATATACATTTTAGTATAATACATTTATTTAAGCCAATTCCATGGCTTCCGTATTAGATATGCTCCCTGCAAGAGCTGTTTCATTAGCAGTATTATGGTCATTGCTATTTATAGTGTTTGTGCTTTTCAGACGTTGCAACATTTTATGTGAAACAAGATCTAGCTTCAAATGTTGAACATTAAGCGCACTACCATCCCAATCCATTAGCGATTTAAATTTCACAGGATCGCAGAGGTTTAGCAGCTCTACGACAGAGAAAACAAAAAATTTATGTATTACGAATAACCTTATATATGTATGTAGTTTTGTGAAATTACCCATGCCTCCACTTTGGTACTCGTTTCGCTCTCTTTCCAAAGTAATTTTGATAACATCCTCCCGAGCTGCATGCTGTTTAGAGCGGTTCTTGCTGATTGATTGTTTAAGCGCAATCTGTTCAAGTTCTTCATCAAAACGCTTGAGGTATAAAGCTATGAGGTCTTCAAATTCCTGTGGTGTTAGTGGCTCCGTTCGGTCTTCATCGATTTGTCCCAAAAACCAACTTAATTTCTCGCCCATTATGTTACTTTTAATTGCATGACCCATACGCGCTTTGTGTTTGTTATTCTGGCGTCTTGCTTTCTTGCCTAAAGCTTTTGTTTTCCGACTATTTGGATGTTTACATTTTTCTAGTTCTTTTCGTAGGTTAGTCTACAAAGATATTATTATTGTAGCTTTATTAAAATTATTACAAACAATACAAATTAATTACCATTTTTTCAGTCACACGTGCGGATATTTACGTTTTTAATAAATACCTTTTATTTGTGTTTAGGAACAGATGTGTCATTTCGTCAACTGTAATAGAATAATCATTGTAATAGAATATTTTATTATATAGTTTTTACCCGACGTTTTGCATGATATGTATTCTTTTTGAGATGCAATCAAACCTGTATTAAAAGCCATAATATCTTATTATTAGTTCCAATAAAATTTCTGTAAAATCACTTATGCACACTATTCATAAAACCTTTGCAAAACAAAATGTAACAGAATTGAGGATCAAAGATCTTGAAAACACATTTGACAGTTCGCGCATTGGGAAAAGTAACAAACAAATTTGGCATATATTGATAAAAAACTTGTCAAGCAGTTGTCAGAGATATCCCTGCAGTTGTTTTTATTTTCGTGTTCTGTCGTGCAGGTTTTTCTCAAGACTACTAATTTTAAGTGAATGTAAATTGTGGGTGCTTTACAATTTGTTGATTTTTTTTTTAAACATGTCTTCCATATTCTTGAGAAATCGTAGCGCGGCAATCCTCAAGAATTGCTTGCCGCATAGGTTTAGTGTTTGTCGAAAAGTACGTATGAATAAAAAACGCTGTGAAAATAAATTTTAATTAATGTTAAACACTATTTTCCTGTGAACAAGTGCATTTAAAGTTCGCAATTGTGGTCTACAATCGTTAAGATTAAAATTTTTAAATTGGCTATGTTATTACATAACTCAGAATTGTATATTTCCTACATACGTACCTACACGCACGTGTATAGATGTATGTACATATTAACACAGATCGTTTAAAAATTTGACATTTGCAACATTTTTCTTTGGACCTTATTCAAAACATCAGCTTTCTTGTTTTCAGCAAGAAAGATTTCTACTTTTTCTCGTAGAATTTTTTTCTAAACAGTTCCTGCTACTGCTACAGTATCCAGAACGAAGCTACACAGTTCGTCGTCTGCTATGAGTAGTAGTTTGACTCTAAGTACGCCATTCATTGAGAGGGACTCGGTGAAGTTGTTTATGCTCCACTGTAAATGGCGGTCAGTGCATGTCTGAAGTTAGTTGCTCCGAAGTCTGGTCGGCGTATTGTCTTATGTCGTCGACGTAGTTGAGGAAGGACCACTTGAAGCTCTTAGAAGGCGGTTCCGCTTCAAACAGTTGACTGCAGAGGTGATTTCTTACCCAAATTGAAGTCTTTTATGGGGGATCATAGGGATCTGCATGGCGTAAGGTGTCGCGCTCATCAGCTAAAACAGGTTGCTAAGGATGAAGCGGTAGCAGCTGCGATCACCTTGCGGAATTGACGTACGCCGACGATTACGTCCGTGGTGAAAGTGCCCTCGGTAAATTCTGTGAAGCCGACCTAGTTACCTTTGTTAAAGGTAACGAGGATACGGTTGTCCATAAAAATAAAGTCGGGAGGTTTCTCGATCGAGATAATTATGGGCAGATGGTCTGATGCGTGAGGTAGAATAAGTCGCCAGGTTATTATATTTATCAGATCACCACCAGCGATGATAATATCGGGCGAGCTATTACAGGTACTCATCATTCTGGTGGTGGCTTCGCCATTCATTGTGGAGAATATCGAATCGTCTATCTGTTTGGCCAGCTCCATCCCCCTACGATCATTTGACAGGCAGGAATGTCAAACAGTTTTCACCATTAAGTAGTGCACCTGTATTTGTGTGATTTTTGAATGGCAATATGTAACTGTAATTAAATGTTTCGAGCTCGACATCGCCTGGCCGGATAGCTTTACCCTGACATTCAAGGTCCCTGCGGTCGATGTCGCTATCGATAAGACGATATTGCACGGCAGTGTGCAGTAAGCTAGGCCTCCACCATTATCTCACTCACGATCTTTACGTATAACACAATTCAGAAGATCTGAGCCATTCTTCTTCCTTATTGGGGTAGACTCCACTTACGCGATTATAGCCGAATTAACAACAGCGTGCCAGTCGTTTCTTCTTTTCGCAACGCGGCCCAAATGGAAATTGCAAGCGAAGACAGGTACGTCTCCACCTGGTCTTTCCAACGGAATGGAAGTTTTCCTCATCCTCTGCTTCTCCCCTGCGGGTATTGCGTCGAATCTTTCAGAGCTGGAGTGTTTTCGTCCATACGTGGGACATGTCCTAGCCAGCGCAGCCGCTTTCTCTTAATTCGCTGAGCTATGTCAATGTCGTCGTATATCTCATAAACGCGCAAAGGACCATAAATCTTTCGCAGAACCTTTCTCTCGAAAACTAGTAATGTCGACTCATCAGATGTTGTCATCGTCTATGCCACTGTACCATATAGCAGGACGGGAATATTGAGTGACTTGTAGAGTTTGGTTTTTGTTCGTCGATAGAGGATTTTACTTCTCAATTGCCTATTCAGTCCAAAGTAGCACCTGTTGGCAAGAGTTATTCTGCCTTGGAATTCGGGGCTGACATTGTTGTTGCTTTTAATGTTCCAAGATAGACGAAATTATCTACAACTTCGAAGTTAAGGGTGTCAACAGTGACGTGGGAGCCTAGTTGCAAGTGCAACGACTGTTTGCTTAATGACAGGAGATATTTCGTTTTGCCCTCGTTCACTGCCAGATTCATTTGCTTTGCTTTCAATATCAATATCAATATTATCATCATACGACAGCAGCTGTACATTCTTATAGAAGATTGTACCTGCTCGATTAAGTTCTGCAGCTCGAATTATTTTCTCAAGCAGCAAAATAAAGAAGTCGCACGATAGGGAGTCGCCTTGTCTGAAACCTCGTTTGGTATCGAAAGCTCGGAGAGATCCTTTCCGATCCTGGCGGAGCTTTTTGTATTGAGCTAATTATCCAAAGTGAAATATCGAATTAAAATTAGTTTTGCATTATTTAATACGAAACTAATTAGTGAAGTGTTAGTCTATATAAAAGTTAAAAATATACATATATGTATGTTTGTAAAATTCATTATAAATCAAAGAAACACAGCCTAATAAATACAAGTAATTGATTTTTGAACTTTGAATGCAAATATTTCAAAAACCGTAATAGCCCTGACAGACGAGCAAAATTAATACGCATTAAGCAACGTTAATGCGCATTGAAATTTTCTGGTGACAGACGGCAGCAGATTTGTGCATTTAGACAGCTGATTGCGAAATTTGATTATTTATTTAAAAAAAGTGAAATAAAAAAGAAAAAGAGAAATTATTAATTGAAATTTTGGTATTTTTGGAAAATCAATATTAATTTAACGAAAAAATTCGCTTATTATTAACTACGTTCAAAGATAATAGAGTGAAATTAAAAGCAATAATTGATTGTAATGCGAAAAGGATGTTCGAAAAAGTTAAGAATATTGGAAAAATGGATAGCAAACTGTGCGTCGTTTTTTTTCTATCTTCTAAAAATATTAAAATTTAAATATACTTACACATAATTTAATTAGCAACGTCCCAGCCCACCAAAAATTAAACCTTTGTTATTACATTGTTTAATAAATAATAAATTTGTTATTTTTGAAAAGCCCGACAGTGCAACTCAAATTCGCTGTTTGTATCTGACGCCATGCATGGAAAAAATACTGTCATTTAAACTTAGTGACATCGGAGAGGGCATACGTGAGGTTACTGTAAAGGAATGGTAATTAAATTCATATTCATTATTTTCTTTAATACTTACAATATAAATTACGTGCAGGTTTGTGAAAGTCGGTGACACCGTGGAGCAGTTCGATGACCTCTGTGAAGTACAATCGGATAAAGCGTCCGTTACCATCACTAGTCGTTACGATGGCAAAATAGCGAAAATTCATCATCCAGTTGATGATATTGCTTTGGTCGGCAAACCGCTTTTGGATTTTGATATTGAAGAAGATGACGCTGACAATTCTGACTCTGAGTCTGACTCAGATTCAGAAACGGAATCCAACTCAAGCCCGCAATCAAATAACGCAAAAGTTGCTAGCGATCAGGATGTAGCGCGCAATATAACCCTTGCAACGCCGGCAGTGCGTCGTTTGGCTATGGAAAATAAAGTAGATCTCTCCAAAGTGCCGGCTACAGGAAAATTTGGACGTGTACTTAAAGGTGATGTACTTGAATATCTCGGGCAAGTACCTGCTGGCACTAATATACCACATCCGACAATTGCTGCCAAATCAGAATTGTCCAGTGCACTAAAAGAAACTCCAAAGTCTGCAGCAGCTGCTGCCGATCGCATTGAACCACTGAAAGGTGTACGCAAGGCGATGATGAAGTCCATGTCTGAATCTTTGGTATGTGTTTTAATTGAAACAGCACCGGATATAAGTCGCTTAATTAAACATAAAATTTCAGAAAATCCCACATTTTGCCTATAGCGATGAGATCGATATGACCAAGCTCATTGATTTCCGTGACCAATTGAAGACAGTCGCAAATGAACGTGGCATTCCAAAGCTCACATTCATGCCCTTCTGTATCAAAGCTGCGTCTATTGCACTTACCAAGTATTCCATTTTGAATAGTTCACTCGATATTGAGAAGGAAACAGTGATATACAAAGCTGCGCACAACATCAGTGTCGCCATAGACACGCCGCAGGGCTTGGTAGTGCCAAATATTAAGAACTGTGAGGCCAAGAATATATTGGATATTGCGAAGGATTTGAACGAACTGATCGAAAAGGGACGCAAAGGTGCATTAACCCCAAGAGACTTTGCTGATGGCACATTCTCACTTTCCAACATTGGTGTGGTGAGCATAAAATAGTGGTATAAGTAATTTAATATAAAAATAATAAAATTTTTTAAGGTCGGTGGTACTTATACTCATCCCTGTATAATGGCACCACAAGTGGCCATCGGCGCTATGGGACGGACAAAGGTGAAATAACAAATTAAAAAAAAGTCTACAAATTATACTTCAGCGCATTCGATAATTAAATTCTCTTTTTCATAAAGGCTGTGCCGCGTTTTAATGAAAATGACGAGATCGTTAAAGCTCATATAATGAATGTCAGTTGGTGTGCAGATCATCGTCTTATTGATGGCGTCACAATGGCTCAGTTTTCAAATGTGTGGAAACAATATCTGGAGAACCCTGCATTGTTTTTGCTTAACTAAGTTTTATGAACTTTGGCCCGAGGTTAAGAATTTCTGTACGAGTTTCAGAACTTTTTGACCATTTTTAGAACTTCTTGAAAAGTTGTGGAGTGCAATTCCAAAACGAAAGGCTGTTTGCTGCATTTATTTACAAAATACGTTTTTGTTTTTTAATTTTTTATCGCCCACTTTTGTACCATATAAAGTGCATTTAAATGAGTTTTACACTCAAAATCAAAGATACATTCTTTGGGCGTTCTGAATAGTGTTTGAATATATTTTATATGAAACTGGTTTGTGCGTAAAGTTAATTATTGATTATAATTGTATTATAAATAACTATGTACATATGTATATATGTAAAATATTTAATAAAGTGTATTTAAATTTTCACAGAAAGCAATTAACACAAAGCTTCAATTAAAATCTTCACAATGCCTCATTTCAAAAACTTGATAAGCTGTGGTCTAGGATCTAACACCTCTTTCCCTTTGGTCCGATTCTGTCGAAACAGGCAGTTTCCTCGATCACCATTAAGTGACTTCGGTGACAGTCAATGTTGGGCTTTCTCCAAACAGGGCCAAGGTTTTCATTAAAATAACAACAAAAGCCTTACAACTGAAGTAATCTTCACCAAATTTACACAACAATTGAAGTTGGAACGTTTCTATGGGGAGCTAGTTCATCTTGAGGATATCCTTCATGTACTTATTCACCCAGTTCAGTTACAATAAAGACCTGTTCAAGATATATAAATTCTAAATCGGGTATCTTAAGTCAACTTTGTATATTTGAAGGAGAAGCTTTTCCAATTTAGAAATGCTATAACAGGTAGGATGTGACCAGCCGAGAAAAATCGTTATAAAAAATTTTGCTGTAATTACAGATCTTATAATATGTGAACTGGAACGTATATTGCGACAAATAAACAAATCTCCCTTGGTCAAACCTAACGGTAAACTCATCCCAGCGTATGAAGGACTTCAGTGAAGAAATACAATTACATATTTTCCCAAGTACAGCATTACCAAAAGGGGAAATTTCGTCAAAAGGTTCAAAGTTACGCTTAGTTGTAAGGGTAAATGGAATGATTCCACTCTCAAGCTACTGTTTAGGGATAGTACATTCAAGTGATTCACCGACGACTGGAAAACGTCGGAGGGAATTTTTGCAGGAGTCGCAGGACCACATACCAAACTATCCATACCTATGGGAAGTTTTCCAAACATGTTTCAAGCAGAGGTCTTTGTCATAAGTCGGCGCGTACAGATAAACCTCTAACGCAACTATCGCAACGTACGTACATATAACCGTACTTAGCGACAGTCAAGCGCCATTTAAAGGTGTCTTTGCCTACGAGATGAAATGGCTACTGGTGCAAAAGTGTAGAGAACGGCTGAACGGTATATCGGAACTTAACCAAGTGCAACTCATCTGGGTGCCCTGTCACAAAAATCGGTTATGAACTGGCTGATGAGCTCGATCGCTCCGCAGTATTTCCTAACATGGTTGGACCTTATCCCTTCATCGCGGAATAATTCCAAGGCATGCGCCATATCAAGTTGCTACTGGGTCGTTACAGCTTCAGAAGGTTTAAATATGTAATAAACAACCACTTACGTTACGTAACATGGGCCTAGCTTCTTGCGTAAATTACCGGTTCGGCGACAGAGAGCCTGTAAATCCAGAACACTAGCTAATTGACTGCTTTATATTCCCTTTTCAGAGTATAAACTTCTGCGTTCAATAGCTGCCTCGGTTTTACAACATTTGTGTTTATTCAGCTTGTATAAAAAAACTGATTAATTCCACCGTACTCGCCAGCCCCTCAGCGACTAGCACTTAATTCGCAGACTACAAAAATAGAAGATTGCATTCAAATGAGTAGATCAAAATGGAAATAATCCCTATTTCTAAGGCTTCGCACATTCTCTCTATCAAAACGACAAAAATATGTATGTTTTTGGATAGTTGCAACAAATGCTCTAGCAGAAGATTATGCCAAAGAATTTTTACATAAAACCAGTTCCTTCATTCAGGTAAAGTTTTCGGGTTTGATGGCATTTGGAATATTTCCACCGAAGATTCGGTTTCTTCACATTATGACTTCAGAAATGAACTTTGACTCAGAACAAGAGAAGATAAATACTTTTTTTTATACTTTTGCCCAATTTTTATCATCGAATTCGTATTTCAAGAATAACAGCCGTTGAAAATCATTTATTACATTTCAGAAACATATTCTAAAATTTAAGCAAATCTCTCAATTACTTCTTATTTATATATTAGCTGAAGTCGGGCAGCGAATGCTAATTGCTGGGTTGTATATATATATGTATATATATATGTATATATATATCATTATATATATAAATCTTCTGACCGTGTGTTTGTAATTGAACTGCTCCTAAACGGCTTGACCGATTTCGATGAAATTTTTTGTGTGTGTTCAAGGAGATTCGAGAATGGTTTAGATTCACAATTTGGTCCACTGGAAAATGTTTTTTTAAATTAATTTTTCATTTATAATTAATTGCTAATTTTGGAACGTTTGACCGATAGATTGTGCTACCATCGCAGTATCCAATATTCAAACCTTAAATTGGCGTAAACGTGCAATAAACAAAACGATGCCAAAGTAAAAGGCGACATCTGTAGACAAGTTTTCATAACGTGGACAGAGTTGTTCGTTCTTAAGTAATAAATTGGTTGATTCAATACATCTATGGGTCGCTATAACATTTTTTTCATACCTGCTAACTATTGGAGGGGGTATCTTGACAGGCAATTTAAAATTGCAAAAGATCTGGCATAAAAAAAAATTGCGGCATAACTGAAGTGTTGATAAAAAGGTCTATTGAAATTTGAGATATACAGAAATCTTTTCGAAGCATTGCGAGACTGATGCCATAACCTTGCCAGCCGATTTTTTGTCTTTCCACGCTTGAGAACCGTTTTTTAATATGCAGTCCACTAGGCTGACAATCGATTGGACTCGTTTGATTTCACTGATGCACAGCCAAAATTCAATAGTATTTTTACCCAAAAAACCAATTCTTTCTTAGCGCACGAAATGCTTTTTGATTTATTTTTGTTGCTTCACCAAAAATGCGATTATTCCTTAACTAATACTTATAATCTAACTAATATAAATCATATAGATGGTATTAGTAGTACTACCTATGTATCAGCCACAGTAAAACGTGGGCGGGTCCTCTATTATCTATATATATTTTTCCCCGGAGATCTTCATTATTTAAAATAAAGAAACTCCCAGCCAAAAGTCATGGTATTTTCTTGGAAGTTTATGGTAAAAATGTTCTAGCTAAGCGAATGTACCAAAAATGGTTTGTTCGATTTAAAAGTTTGGCTTGGAAGACGAAGGTGGCTAATAAATTTTGATGGTGAGGAACTGAAGGTATTACTCGCTGAATATTGTTGACTAACAAAAGAGAAACTCGCAGAATCTTTAGGGGGTGACGATAATTTTCCATTATGACAATGTTCAGCCTCATGATGCAAGGTCGGTTCAAAACTATTTGGAAACAGCTGCTGGAAAGTTTTACCTAATCTAACTGCCATTTGTTCTTGCCGATGCAGAACGTCCTCGCTGGAATACTGTTTACGTGAGAGCATGGTATCAAAACTTGGCTTGATACATTGTTGGCCGCCAAGATGGCGGCAGTTCTTTTGGGTTGGAATTCTTCAATTGCAGAAAGATGAGAAAATATTAAAGTTTCCGAATTATTTCTTTGTATAATTTTATTGCAGATTGTGACAAAAAAGCACCCGGAAGTTATAATTAAATTCCCCGGGTAAATGATATTTCAGGTGCTGCTTAAATCGGTACATCTCAGTAGTGCGTTTGGATTTTACAATGGATAAAAATATCGAACAAACAATTTGACTCAAATTTTGTATGCGAATTAATGTTGAAAAAGGCTTACGGGTATTAAATTTTATCAAAAATAGATCGTTGAAGACATGCCGCGTTCTTGCTGACCTTCGCCCTCTTCAACTGATAAAAATGTTAAAAATGTGTAGGACATGGCGCTTGAAAATGCACCATCGCAATGAATACCATACCATCAAGCACCGTATTCACCAGATTTGCCACAGTGTGATTTTTTCTTGCTCCCCAAACTGAAATTGCCGCTCCGTGGAACCTGTTTTCAGTCGAAGAGATAAAACAAAATTCGCTGAAGGAGCTGAACGCCATCCCAAAAAGTACTTATGAAAAGTGTTTTGAGTACAGAAAAAATCGTTGGCATAAGTGCATTACGCCTGGTGGAGATTACTTTGAAGGCAACAAAATAAATTCTGTTGAATAATTAAATAATTACCGTTTTATTTACAATTTCCGGATACAGTGTACATATTTTTCTCAAATATACGTTCAAATTTCGAAAATAACTGCTTCAACATAGCTTTAGCCCAATAAATGTTTGTAATGATGCAATTATAGTAAAGTCCCAAGAATGCTAGGAATGGAGATTACGACAGTTTAATTTTATTACTTCCATTCTAGTAAACTTTGAGAGAAATTTATAGCAGTTCGTGACGTCATTAATGCATAAAAGGAAAGGCAAAGTTTACAATCAGACTTGAAATTGCATTGAAAAATTAAAAAATTAAAAAATAAAAAAATAAAAAATAAATTGTTTTAAAATCCATTATTTTACGCAATTGTTAGTAGCAGTATTGTACTATTCTAAACTAGCGCTCGCACAGAGCATTGATGCCAAACTTACTTACAGTTTCAAATGATTTGTATTTTATAAATTTTTAATCCAACAAGTTTGGTGTTAAAATCTTAATTTTACAATTTTTATATTTATTTAAAGTATAAAGATTTGTATTATCAGTTTCTAGTCACAAACTGAAAAAATGTTCAAAAACTTGTATTAAACTTTACGAAGAAAGTAGATTTTCATGCAAATTTTCACTCCAAACTGTTTTTAATTGTAATTTAAAAGTTTAGCTGCTATTTTTGATATACATACATATGGACATCTCCAGTTCTTTTCAAACTGTTTGTATGCTTTATTAGCAACGAGTACCCGTTAGCATGCATTATTTACATATAATATAACGGCGCTGTCAATTGGAAAGCTCCAATGTTACCATAACACCATTACCGGCGTAATTGGCGTCTGCGCTGACGCGTCCAGTGCACGTGTTGTGCTCCAATCAGCCGTACAATGTTTGTAAACAAGTAATTGCCATTGTTGAGAAATACCAAAACAAGTCCTGCGCACACGGCGCCTGCAAGCGGCAACAAGTTGTTGGAAATTTCCCAATTCCAGGAATTTCGCTGAAACTCAACACAACCTTTGGAGCTTTCAACACAGTCTCAAGGCTTTTTAAGCTACCAGCATTTTCGTGGACTTGAAATTTTATCAGTTGCTGTGCAGACCTGGAGTTGTAAAGACATCAAAACGGAAAAACCAAACTGTGTAAAATTTTTTCTATATATACACCAATACATACATACATATTTATATATATCAAAAAGGCATATTAGGTTAATGCTGAAGACTGAAAAATATTCTGCAAGTAATTTAAAGCCGTAGCAAATTAATAGATCCTTGGAGAAAAAGTGTATAAATTCGTCGAGTAAAAATAGTAAAAAAGAAAATTACATCTGTATGTGTTAAATTAATTGAGTAATTAAAAGAAGAAGCGTAATTATGTCGTGTATGTGTGCTTTTCATTAAGTGAAAGTAATTTTTCATAAAGTGATTTGTGGCAGAACTTTGAAAATGGTGCCATTTTGGCTTGAAAACTCCGTGGAACCCGAAAACTCGCTAAAACATATAAAATCGAATAGGTAAGTGCCAATCTTTAAAGTTTTCAGCATATTTCCACAAAGCACTTAGTAAATTAGAAAATTTTCATAAAAATTTGCCTGCTGCTAAATCGTCGAAAAATTGGAGAAAATACGCCAAATGATAGTGAAAAAAATTTGTATGTATACTTGGGCAATTTCGTCGTCTGCTTTAACGATTTTTCCAATGACCTTGTTGCGTATCAACGCGCAACGCGCACATCGCACCGCACAGCCGACATACCGATATATCGACCAATATTCTAACCCAATGCTGGGCCAAACCGATACCCAAACGCGTGTGCTCAAACATATCTACATATTGCGTTTACATTTAACTTTCGCATATATAAGTATGCAAGTATGTATGTGCGCACAAATATTGTATTTTGTAACGGATTCATGGTGAAGTACGGAGTACACCAAAAATTTTAGGTCAAAGCTGATATTCGTCAATTGTGACAACATGAGCATTTTGTAAAGTTTATTTTATTTGTAAATTCTAAAATTTAGAGTTGTGATTTGTGCCCATAACACTCCTAAAAAGTTCAACTGGGCTAGAGGACGAAAAGTAAGATCTTTATTGACTGATGCATTTTTTTCATAGAAATCACTGCTAATAGTGGCTTTCAGTGCTGAAATTCTTTTTGTGGTAAACAAAATATGACAGGTTTTTGAACAGGCTCTAAATTAAGAGAATTTTCGGAAAATAATTTTATTAAAAAAAAAAAAAAATTTAAATAAGTATAAAGTTAATAAGTTTATTTTTTGTTTTTTTTTTCTAGACTTCTTCAGCCATATTCTTTGCCTAGATTCGTAACT
Organism: Bactrocera tryoni; assembly: GCF_016617805.1. Classification (NCBI taxonomy): domain Eukaryota; kingdom Metazoa; phylum Arthropoda; class Insecta; order Diptera; family Tephritidae; genus Bactrocera; species Bactrocera tryoni. Next base: position 64,563,258 of record NC_052502.1, on the reverse strand, counting down.
GGAAAAATTAGGCGTGTTTATTATTGTCTTTTTTTGGTATTTACTTCCAAAAAAATTAAATAAAAACAAGAAAAAACGTTAACTTCGGTTGCACCGAAGCTAAATACCCTTCACAGGTGCATTTCTGTTAGTAACTATGCGTTCAGTTTGTATGGCAGCTATATGTTTTAGTGGTCCGATCTGATCAATTTCTTCGGAGATTACATTGTTGCTTTAGAAAATAATATATACCTAATTTCGTTAATATATCTTGTCAAATGTGAAAGTTGTCCATACAAGAACTTGATTCCGATCATTCAGTTTGTATGGCAGTTATATGTTATAGTGGTCCGATATCGGCCGTTCCGACAAATGAGCAGCTTCTTGAAAAGAAAATGACGTTTGCAAGATTTCAAAACAATATCTTAAAAACTGAGGGACTAGTGTATATATACAGACAGACAGACGGAAAGACAGATGGACTAAATCGACTCAGCTCGACATACTGATCATTTATATATTATAGGGTCTCCGACGATTCCTTCAGGGGGTTACAAACTTCGTGACAAACTTAATATACCCTGTTCAGGGTATAATAACAACATTGTTTCGATAGATATAAAAGTTTGTTTAATTATAATAAATTAATTATATAAAAAAAAATTTGAATTAATTAAGAAATCAGGAAATTTCATTTAACTTGTATGGTATGTGTTAATACCTCTTATAATGTGTATTTATAAAAATAATTTTTGTTTAATTAAAATTATTTAATTATAGTTGGTTAATTATACAAAAGTAAATTATACTTAACTTATGATATATGTATATAATTTAATTAAATTTTTATTGGATATTGTATACTTAATTGTTATAAATTAATGGTAAATTAAATTCAAACTCTAATTATTTATTTCTATGTTATTTACTTTTTAAAGGATTTATTTTTTTTGTGCAATTAATTAAATATTATATTTTTTAATTAATATTAATTATTATTTAATTAAACCAGCTAATTGTTGTTTTTTATTTCTTTTGTATTTACTTTCAAACAATTAAATAAAATAGAATAATGTTTCGATAGATATAATAAATTCGTTTAATTTTAATTAATTAAATTGGAGTTAATTAAGACCTCAGGAAATTTCATTTAACTCTTAGGGTTAAAAATTATTATAATTTGAATTTATAAAAATAAGTTTCGAGTAATTAATATTGATTTAATTATAATTATAATTAGTTAAATAATTCGCTTAACTATGCCAATGACGTCGTATTTCTCGTATTGCTCATCGTTCCATCGAGAGCGTTATTCTCCCTTGCCAATGCGCAAAGGATCATAAATCTTCCGCAGAATCTTTTTCTCGAAAACTCTTCAGATGTTATCATTGTTCATGCCTCTGCACCATAGAGCAGGACGGGATGATAAGTGACTTATAGAGTTTGGTTTCTGTTCGTCGAGAGAGGACTTTATTTCTCAATTGCCTATTCAGTCCAAAGTAGCACCTGTTGGCAAGAGTTATTCTGCGTTGGATTTCCAGGTTGACATTGTTGTTGGTGTTAATACTGATTCCAAGATAGACGAAATTATCTACGACTTTGAAGTTATGATTGTCAACAGTGATGTGGGAGCCAAGTCGCGAGTGCGACGATTGTTTGTTTGATGACAGGCGATATTTCGTCTACCTCTATTCACTACCAGACCCATTTGCTTCGCCCCGATCTTTCGTATTGCTCAACGACAGTTTACACAGCCGTATTAGTTTTGCGGGGATACCAAATTCAGACATATCGGTTTAAGGCAGCTCCTTTCGTGCTGTCAAAAGCAGCTGAAAAATCGAGGAAGAGTTTTGTGTGTCGATCCTGTTTTCACAGATTGGGGCACAGAATATGTGGTTAGTTGCCACAATGATAAGGTCCAATCAATTTGTTGACGATGGGCTTTAATCTTTCACACAGTACGCTCGATAGACCTTTATATGTGACGTTGTGGAGGCTTATAGCACGGAAGTTGGCGCCGTTTTTGGGGTCTCCTTTTTTGGGGATTTGACAGAGCACACTCAAATTCCAATCGTAGAGCTATGCTTGCTTTCATCTGACCATATCCGATTTGTAAGGATCCAGCAGCATTTCTGACATGTACAACCGTCTTTCAACAACTCTTAGCAACTCACTGTAAAGATCACCCTGTATATATATACATAATATATGTATGTATTTACAAGATCTGTCGCAAAAGAAACAGGACTTTTAAAAAAACAACAAAAAATTAATATTTTTCAAAAGTTATATTTTTTTTATTTAAAGTAATTTCCTTGCGCTTCGATACAGCGTTTAGCCCGGTCAATTAGCATTTCAAATGAGTGCTTAAGGTCATTTTTCGGAGTGCTCTTGAGAATATCAGTCGTCGACTTTTGGATACCTGAAATGTCCTGAAACCAGTGTCCTTTCCTGGGCAAATGAAGTTTTCCAAATAGGTAAAAATCACAGGGTGCCAGATCAGGTGAGTAGGGTGAGTGATTAATAGTTAATATGGAGTTTTTTGTCAAAAAATCAGTGACAAGCGTCGACCGATGACACGGCGCTTTATCGTGCAACAGGCGCCAGGACCCTGCCTCATGGTATTGTGGTCGAGCACGACGAATGCGTGACAAAAGACGCTTCATAACACCAAGCTAAAACACAGCATTAATCGTTTGGCCAGGTGGGACGAACTCTCGGTGTACAATACCCTCGGAATCGTAAAAACAAATCAGCATTGTCTTTATTTTTGACTTCTGAAGACGACCGACTTCTGACCATCACAGAGGTCCTCACGACCTTCTTGGAATCGTGTAAACCACTCATGCACATTACTACTAGATAGGCACTGATCACCATAAACTTTTTTCATCATTTGAAATGTTTCAGAAAACGTTTTCCCAAGTTTAAAACAAAATTTAATATTTGCTCTTTGTTCAAAATCCATTTTACGTCCGATGACCAAAAGCTGCTGTCACTTTTTGATCGATAACATCGATTGTAGTTATCCAATTGTCTTAAAATTTTTACGAAATGTCAACAAGAGATCAAACTTTTTATTTCATATACCCACCAATAGGTGGCGCCACCAAAAACAGTTATATTTAAAAAGTTCTGTTTCTTTTGCGACAGACTTTGTATACTAGGGTTTCCCTCTCAAAAGCGAAGTTTTCTTTGAGTTGAATTTTAATTTGATATTGCTACGGAGCAGTTTGAGGATATTCCCTCGCCCTTAAATATACTTACACTCCCACATGCACAACCACATACGCAAATTTATTGTGTTTCTATGTAAATGTAAGTGAAATGTAATAAATGAAGTAATTTGCATATTGCAATGACGTTGCACATTGATTTTCCCCAACTTCTGATAAAGTGAAATTTCACTCCAGTGACGCAACACCCAAATGAGCAATCATTTAATGCAACAACAAGAATAACCAACAAATGTGTCAGACAAAAACAATGGAAGCGAACAAAAAGATAAATATGAGACTCAGGGGATTGTGAAAATGGCAAAGAAATTGCAAATGCATTTTTTCCAACGAATGCTGTGAGTCACATTGCACACACATATGCATATATATATGTACATATATACAGATGATTAGGGGTTTCATATTGTACGTTTAGTACAGAAATTTCCAAGTAGTATATTAAACGACTTAGGGGTGCGCTTATATTAACTACTACCAAGTAACTTTTTCTAGGTTAGGTTACGCTACAGTTTATTGCTAATAGTCCAACGGGAGGTCACCTTTTATATCTGCAATTACTTTCATATATCGATGACAAGTTTTGAGTCCATCACAAATGTGCTAATTTGACTTATTGGGAAATCAGAGGGTTGACATAGATAGTCACGAAGGAACTATGTGAATTGAGAATATTCTACTTCGCCTCTCACAGACAGTGTAGATGTGAGGGGCACCAAATTACATATGTGCAGAAATGCATAATGATGAAGTGAACATCTAAAGTTGGAGAGAGATGTTCCTTGTAAAGCAAAAAGCTCAAACTAACTGCTGCCATTTGGAGCTTACTATGTTTCCTACAGAAATCTGCGGTGCCTTTGCTTTCACATGTCGCCGCTCGATATGTAACAAACGGTCCTACGATCGTGGTTTACATCCGCCTGCTACTCCTTTGCTTGCAGCCCCAGATTTTACCGGCCAAGCGATTGCATACCTTGAGTGCTTTTGTGGCTCGAAGGGTAGAATTCAAATCGCGAAGATTATGTATAATTCAAAGTGTGATCAAGATGTTTGTCCACATATGTCATATCTACTTTCTGCCGCCAAAGCTTTGGGTCCTTAGGCCCGGCAGGGACCTTCACTCGATAAATGGGTCGATGGTTGTTTTCGACAGCTTGATATTTAGTACGTTAGCAACCATTTGGCAGGCCTAAGCACCTATGCAGAATAATGCATAGAGTGTTCTCTCTGCTTTGGCAACGGACCCCATTGTTGGTCAGCAGCTCAAGAAGCTCATCTACAACTAAGCTCCATCAAAAGCACCTTCGATATCTAAGGGAGTGCATATCGTCACCTCTCCTTGTCCATCGAACTATAAATTTCCGCCGTTGGTAGGAAATGCCAATGTTTTGTCATTCTGATCTGCATATAAGGGTGTAAACAGCGCTTTCGACTTTATTTCATTAATGTGTATAATGATTTTCATGCTTTTTAGCAAGAAGGAACTGATTTTGCCAGCGAAAAGTATGAAAATTATCTTTGCCTTGGTTCAGGGGTATACGTCATCGTAAGGCTATCTCTTATCAGCCCAAGATGGGCAGTAAGACTTACCCTGCTTGTTGCAGAAATGCTGGAAGGATGCTATTTACCTTCGGTGACTTATATTTGGAGAAGAAAACCAGAGCCCACTCGATTAAGTCTGCAAAAAATAAATGTCTTGCGACTACCCAATCCGACTGTTCTGGCTTATGTGCGTCCACAGGTTGAATTTGATCGTTCCGAACTGAACCAGGAAAGGAGTAAGAACTAGCGTCTTTGTTCTTTTTTCTGCGCTAGTCGTGTAAGTCTCATCAGATCCAGCTAATATTGTGTCAGTCTTATTTCCGGCAAAAGTCCTGTGCAGTTTGGCTGCCCCTGGGATTGAGGAGACGTTTTCATAGAATTTTCTAAAACCTCACGGGAGTTGGGAGAGACCGACCTATACACAGTTTAAGTTCAGGCTAAACCGAACTTTTTTTTAAGATAGCTAAAACATTCGTTAATAAAAACAAATACAAGTCAAAGCCACTATTGAATCTTTTTAGCAAATACTTTGGTCGGCTAAACTCAGCCTAAACTGAACATCAGCGTCAACCAAAGATCGCTAATCGATAGTGGTTATAGGAAAATAAAACTAAATAAAATGAAAGTTTTAACGATAAACCTTCAGTTCTAATTCAAGCGCATTCAACTGACCACAATTTGTCTTTGGTTAGATCCCGGCGAAACTGCTCGTTTCTTGGGACTACACCATGGATAATTGTTGTGCATTTGGGCAGAAAAAGTCTGCAAGCATTATTGTAGAAACGCTTCGAGAACTGCAGACCTGGGAGAATTTATCCCCGATTTCCCTTCGCTATCATTCACTGTATACAACGTGGGTACTTGCTGATGACAGCTTTACCCCACGGCGCTCAAAAGCACAGCGGATCAAATCAATCCGTTGATCAGCGACCTGAAAATGCTAAGTATTGGCGGTGTGGAATGGACACACTAACAAAAATGCAAAAAATGCATCAGAGGCCCATGCTCCGTAAGCAGAAAACCCAGACTCAGACAGAATCTGAAGTCCGGGTTATCCTCAACCCAACGTCCCGAATGTGCTCGTACCGTTAGGACTATTGTTCCAACGTTCTTGCCACCTATACCTAACCCTATCATCTAGAAGCCTCTTGCTCCCTGGATATCCCTCCCTCTCCACATCATCGTCGGAAGCCCAATCATTCCGCAGCAATGACACAATCAAATCCCTTCTTATACTGAATGCAACAGCAATCAGGTCAATAAGAGGTGCACCTTATAAAACCTGAATCGAGGTGCGACATACAGACAAACAAGCAAGCATCATACAACGCTGTATTGAGAGGAGTTTTTGAGACCCCAAGACAGTCGGGGCTGCCTCCCACCATACAGGGGCTCCATATGTGGCACAGGCCACAAACAAGCCACGATATATAGTGCGGACAACACGACGTCCGAGACCTCAATCACTGCTTAAAATGCGGCGTATTTTGCCTACGGTTGCCTGCAGTCGCTCCTTAACATTCGCCAAGTGTGGAGTAAAACACATCCTTTCACTCATGGTCAACCCCAGGTATGCTGACCCCATTCACACGGACAATCGGTGGACGAACCGGTGACAATCTGCCCTTAAGCAGCATTGCCACCGTTTTTTCTCTCGCTAACATTTACAGAGTGGCTCGAGCTGCCCAAGCAGAGTGTCCATCATAAGGTTCCAAATATATGGACCACTTATGTAAGTATATGAAACCATGCGGGCAGCCACGAACAACTTCAATCTCCACACTCCCATTCATGCCGACAAGAGAGGCCTTTCTGTCCGAAAAATAACTCCGCCAAACAGTAATTTCCAGACAGCCAAGCTCCTCTAACCGTTGCACAACTCGATCCCAGCTTAGGTAATCAAACGCCCCCATTTCCACTGTATACAGCAAAAAACCTTAGTTCGATAATTATATATATCCTAGTCCTTTAACAACAAAAAAAAAAATGTCATTATGTATTATACGCCTAAAAAAATCGCCGCAAAACTTTTCATCCAAAAATATATATTTTACATCAGCTAAACTCAGACACTATGACGTACAAATATTTAACAACGTAACGCACATAAAAAGTTCGTCACCGACTGACGGCACCCACTCAAAAAGTTGTTTATTTGCTTATTGTCTTGAATCAACCGCTCAATTTGCATTGAACAGAGCACAAAATGAATTGAATAGTTGTAGTTGGGCGCAGGAAGTGGGTAGCGGCAATTAGTCAACGACTTGGTTTTATGTGCGAAGACAACCCCTCCAATTGGCACATGGTAACATACGAAACAAATTTAGCCACCCACACAAGAGTGGCAATGATAGTAGAAGCGGAGTATTGTAGACATTTAGGGACACCCACATACATATGTATGTACACATGTATAAAATTCATTCATGCAAAAATACTTCTATGTATGTATGTATATTTGTATATAAATGCACATAAATGTATATACATATATCTATGTATATAATTATACATATATATTTATCGACACGCAGCTGATTAAGTTTGCATAGTAACTTGGGCAAGTTATACATATGTACATATGTATGCTTTGGCACACGTAAGTTTGCACGTATGGATTTAAATCTACTTTCATACATACATATGTGTACTTATGAAGTGCATACCCATATACGCATGGAATATTTTTATCACTTTCTTCCGACAACATGCAATGTTTGCCCTTCAATGAGTAATTAATGAACGGCCACCTTTTTAGCCATGCTGTCCTACTGTTGCAAGCATACATTGCGCATACATATGTATGTATATTAATTTTTACGTACGTAACGGCACATAAATTGCGGTATATATCCATATTTATTGGCTCAATTGGTTTATTACGAGCAAAAAATTAGCATTTCAAACACTAAGCAAGACAATCAATTCAAAGCACTGCAGGTTATTTAAGGTAGCAGTCTGGTGACTTGGGTTCAAAAAATCAAAAAAATACTGTGAAAATTTCATACAGAAATTCGAAATATTTTGGGAGTTATAACGAGTTTCCTAGAGCGCCTCGGAGTCCACTCTCTCGGAGTTGTTGAACTTTGAACGCGTTTTTCTCAAAACATTGTTTTTCTGGTGGGCCTGGGTCCTAACTTTTTTTTACTTTTCAAATTTTAACAGGCTATTCTACACACTTATAGTTCTCGTCGGTACTAATGAGATTTTTTTTCACCCCTACTTTTTTATTTTACAACCTTTTCTTTGCTAAATTAAAAGGACTTTTTTTTAAAGTCCGCCATTTGGTTATTTACCTTGAAATTTAACTTCAGTAGTTCCGATCAGAATGACATGTCTATAGATTAAGCAGAGAACGTACATTCTCTGTATTTATAATAATAATCAAGAATATTTGAATAGAATTGAATATTTGAGAATATTTTTTCAGATAACGTCAATAGCCAAAATCACCCGGCCCACCCACGTGCATTTTTTTTGAGTTTCCAACTTCGAGTGACAATAATAATAATAATAAAGTATTAAATTGTTTCAAATATTTTTTGTTTTATATTTTCAATATGTAAATAAAAATACTCTAAATATTCAAGATAATTAATTTTTATTTTCCTATAAAAAACCACCTTCTAAAGAAGTCATGAAAATAGGCAAAAGTTACCAGACTACTACCTTAAGTAAGGAAGGGCTAAGTTTGGGTTTAACCAAACATTTCATACTCTTGCAACTTGCAAAGATCAAAGCTGTCTTGTAATAGTAACGGAACTCATTACATGTAATATATTATGCATCATTTCTGAAGAAATGTGGACCGATGCTACCACTGGCCTACAAATCATACCAAATCGTTGTTTTTATACTCTCGCAACAAAGTTGCTAAAGAGATTATTAGAGTTTTGTTCACATAACGGCTGTTTGTAAGTCCTAAAACTAAAAGAGTCAGATATAGGGTTATATATACCAAAGTGATCAGGGTGACGAGTAGAGTTGAAATCCGGATGTCTGTCTGTCCGTCCGTCCGTGCAAGCTGTAACTTGAGTAAAAATTGAGATATCATGATGAAACTTGGTACACGTATTTCTTGGCTCCATAAGAAGGTTAAGTTCGAAGATGGGCAAAATCGGCTCACTGCCACACCCACCAAATGGCGGAAACCGAAAACCTATAAAGTGTCATAACTAAGCCATAAATAAAGATATTAAAGTGAAATTTGGTACAAAGGATCGCATTAAGGAGGGGCATATTTGTATGTAATTTTTTTGGTAAAGTGGGCGTGGCCCCGCCCCCTACTATGTTTTCTGTACATATCTCGGAAACTCTATAGCTATGTCAACCAAACTCTACAGGGTCGTTTTCTTCAGGCATTTCCATATACAGTTCAAAAATGGAAGAAATCGGATAATAACCACGCCCACCTCCCATACAAAGGTTATGTTGAAAATCACTAAAAGTGCGTTAACCGACTAACAAAAAACGTCAGAAACACTAAATTTTACGGAAGAAATGGCGGAAGGAAGCTGCACCCAGGCTTTTCTTAAAAATTGAAAATGGGCGTGGCGTTGCCCACTTATGAACCAAAAACCATATCTCAGGAACTACTAGACCGATTTCAATGAAATTCGGTATATAATATTTTCTCAACACCCTGATGATATGTACGAAATATAGGTGAAATGGGTTCACAACCACGCCTTCTTCCAATATAACGTTATCTTGAATTCCATCTGATGCCTTCTCTGTATAATATGTACATAGTACATTAGGAACCAATGATGATAGCGGAATAAAACTTTACAAAAATACGGTATTTGAAAAATATGTAAATGACGTATAATGAAATCTCGATTATCACTTTATCATGCGAGAGTATAAAATGTTCGGTGACACCCGAACTTAACCCTTCCTTACTTGTTGTATTAGAAAGTTATTGAATCAGATAAAATTTAAAAAATCAAGCGAACAGAACAGCGACAATATCAAAATATCTCATGTTCTTTACTTCTGCAGAGTCTCAATATTTGTATCTTGTATGTATATTCATAGCTCGAATTAGAGTTTTAGACGGCTTGTTCTTTGCTCTGAATTAGGTTATTTTGAAAAATTGTATCTCAGTTTATTTTGTACTGCTAAATTCATTCGCATTTCAGTTTTACTGAGCGAAAGAAAAGTTCTTGCTGCTTCTTTCTGCTTCTTGCTTTTCATCAGCTAAAACTTATGCTCTTGAACTTTTTAAGTCGATTAACCAAATGCATTATAAATTAAATAACTTAAATACTTTGCGTAATTTGATCCGGCTTCAAACTTGTAAAAAATATTTTTGAATGGAAATAATGAACGAAATTGTTTTGTATTTAGGAAGTCGACTGCCAGGTGATTTCAGAAACATTGCTTTTAATTTATTTACTTGTTTATATTTTCCATTATTATTCTCTGCATTTTTTCTCTTTGTGGTGTCTAAATCAGCTGTCTTAATGCAATACATTTCCCTACTGACAAACAGTTGGTGCTACATTAGAGTCGTCAAGGGAGATTTCGATTAGCTTCAAATCTCTTCGGTGACAAGATCAACAAATGTAATTTTTGCATGGCTGAATCTTGCTAAATCTAGTAGATTAGTGAGATAATCTTCTCAAGAGCCTTAATCAAGTGATTTTTTGTCAGTCGGAACATGGTATTAGGGTATTCCTGTGTAACTCTGTTTCCCTAAGAGATGTGTATACTCGTATGTGTATATAAAGTACCAAAATTGTGCTCCTATGTAAACAGATTTACTACTATCATTATTTTTTCTCATTTTAAATTTAAATATTTTTGAAAAAATCGATTTTTTTTCATACATATTTTGAAAGTTTATACTATGTTCGGACCGACATTGAAAACATTTTGAAAACATATTTGTGGGTTGTGGAATCTAAGTCGTTCGGACCGACAATGTGTGTTTTCGATGAGTTTTCACTGACAACTATCAGTAGCGGCATTCTCTTGCTCTTGCAAGATTGCACGATGACACAAAATGCAAAAATCCTGTACCGAAATATGCAAGGCCAAGAGAGCACCCATTGCAGAATCTAGTGATATATGACGGCACAAAAATAAACGTGGGTTTTGGTCTGACATATTTTACAGCCCTTGCAAATAATTTTCTGTGTGTGTTTGTTGTTGTGCCGTTGCACCAAGAGGAAAATTCTGCAATTTCTGCACCGTGCAAGGTTTTGCGAGAGCAAGAGAATCCCCCTAATATGAGAATATCAAGCGACAGCTGTTTTGTTTTTATGGAATGTAAACAAATATCAAGTGTCAATTTAGGGCCGGCAAAATATGTCTTCCAGAAACATCGATTAAACTAGAGCAGGCACCGATTATAATGAGTGGAATGTAAGTTTTCAAGTAGTTTTCAACGAAAACTGTGTTTTCGTTTGACAAATTTTACATGGACGAAAACACAAGTTTTCGTGCGAAAACCAGTTTAAAAATATGACCTTGGAAGGATTTTTCAAAATTCGACTTATTTCGGAGATACAGCCGATTTTGTGTTCACTAGAATTGTCTCCTAAACTTTAAACGCGTTTTTCTTCAAACTACTTTTTTTGAGGTGGTTGACATGATATCTCGAGTTCTACTGAACCGATTCCTTTGAAATTTGGTATATATCTTCCTTATACAATGCTCTATCGTGTCTGCCATGGATTTCCAAAAATTTTGATTTGAAGTATTTTTAAAAAATTCAAAAAGGTCGAAAAATTGGGTCAAAAAAAAGTCGATGCTATTTTGCTATTTTTTTTTTTTGAAAATGGTTAACCCGATAACGACATCCTTACTAATGAAGAATCTTCTTGTTTTTTGTGTTTTAGATCTCTAAAAGGGTTGAAATCACGTCAACCAGGACGCTTCGTTTTTTTTGAAGCCCCCACTCCACCGTATCTCGACGAATTTTGGATTTTTTTTCTTGCAAGTTTTCTTTATTATTAAAATGTCAATAAAAACATAAAAAAATGGATAGTAAAAATGTTTTTCACTTTTTTTTATCTTAGTTTAAAAAATGCCTAAAATTCATACGTCTAGACCAGAATACCTCCTTAAGCACTTTCGCCCAAAGGTTTTACTGTCTCAGTAATCTAGAAATATTAACGAACATAAGAGAATTTTGTGCTCTACGTAATAGTGTTGGAAATGATTCAAAATTCTATTTCAATTTCAAAGCGGCTAGCAATAACGCACTTTTCAGACGATATCTTGATACTTCTCTATGAAGGTCTAATTCTTGCCCATTCTACGGTATGTGTAAGATTGTATTGCATGAGCAGTGCTCGGATTTTAGAGTAATTTGCTGAGTATTCTGAATTTCATAAGAAACAGTATTAAAACGTAAGAACTAACTTTTAAAGAGTTTTGGAAAATTGTGTGTTATTCTAGAACACTTTTATATGCAAAAACCGGTTAAAATAACTGTTGAGTAAGTAAATAATTATACATTTTGGAAAAAGTAAATTTTATGCTTTTGTTTTTGAAAATTGGAAATAAGTATTGATTTTTAGGAGGAATTTTCTAACAAAAAATCATAAGTAATACACACAGCAATCTTAATACAAAAGTATTTTAATACTTCGCAAAAAAATTAATTATAAAAAAACCAAAAATAATATTAATTAAAATATTTCAATGATTTTTCCATTTTTTTTAAAACCTTAGCAACTTTTGTATCTATTTTCTGAGATGTTTTTAAAAGAAAATTCTTCTTCTTTATTGGCGTAGCACCGCTTACGCGAGCAAATTAGCTTTCAAATCAAGCGACAGCCACGCAAGAGTTTACTTCGGTCTTTTGAGACAAGAATAAACTTACTTAAATATTTATTGTATAACTTTCTTTTGTGTGTTTGTATTTACATAAGTGCGAATAAATATATATATGTATAAGTAATAAAAGCTATGATTTAAGTACTTATATAAATACACATAATTTCATAGACAACGTACTATACACTTGCTTAGAAAGAACGCGTAAAAGAGTTGAAATAGACGCACATTAGGGGTGCACTAAAAAAATAATTGTTCAATTCACAACCTGTCGTAAAGCATCGTAAAATCGTAAAATTATTAATTTTTACACTTGTTTTTTTAGTTTTATTTTACGATGCTTTACGACAGGTTGTGAATTGCTCAAATATAACATAAAAAAATTGAGGAAACAAATTTTTATTTTATATCTGTAACTCAATAATTTTTTTGTGCATATAAAAACGTTTTGAAAGTGGAATAAAATTTGTATAAAGAATTTTTAATATTAGTTAATTTAACTCTTTTTTTAAAATACTCCCAATTACGATATCTCATTCTTGAAATACAGGGTTCGGCACACAGCCATAAATTGGCTTTCGAAAATGATTTTTATTTATTTTAAAGTACAAAATGTGTGAAAATAATCACAAATTCAGCACCAATTCACTTTTGCTCGATATGACCACGTTTTGCCTTAACTATGGCCTTGAGACGGTCAAAAAACGAAACGCAAGCTGCCCGAATGTGACTTGCCGGTATTGTGGCCCACTCACGGACAATGGCTTTCTACAGCATCTCGAGACTGGTGTATTTTTTACTTCGGAACTTGCTCTCCAAAATAGCCCAGAGAGAATAATCCATTGGATTCGCAGCTGGTGAATTCGAGAGCCATTGTGTGCTCGTAGTGAAGTTCGGAACGTTGTTTTTCAGTCATTCTTGGTTCATTCGCGCTTTGTGAGATGGTGCTGAGTCCTGTTGAAACGTCCATGGTTTGCGACCGAAATGTTTATTTGCCCACGGCTTCAAAGCAGCCGCCAGAACACTTTCCCGATAATATGTCGCATTTAATTTGACGCCAGGCTCGATGAAAACTATTGGGGAGCGCCCATCTGCGGTGACAGCGGCCCAAACCATTATTTGTGGCGGTTGCTGCCTTCTGGTGGCCAACCGATGACATAGATTATCGTATGGACGGTCAGTTAAGTAAACCCTATAGTTTTGTGAGTTTACGAATTGCTCAATTGGAAAAATTTTTTTGTCAGAAAACACAATGTTCAGAGTTTGACCGCTTTCGGCCAAGCGAAGCAACTGCTACGCTCTCTCAAGTCTTACTTGTTGCTGCTTCGGTGTGAGATCATGGACCTTTTGGAACTTGTAAGGCTTGACCTTGAGCTCATTTTTCAATATGCGTCGGGTGCTGCGGTCGGATATTTTCAGTTCTTTAGCCATTTGATTGGCACTTCGTCGTGGATTTCGCTCAAGTCGCTTCTTCACTTTCCGAACCATCTCACGTGACGTTGCAGTCTTTTGATGACCACCTCCATGGCGTTTTGCAATGCTACCAGTATCATTGTAACGAGTGATGGTGCGATAAACAAAAACTTTATTCACATTAACGTGTTTGAGCTCACGAGCAATTGCTGGCTGTGATTTTCCAGCTAAATAAAAAGCAATCACACTATTACGTTTGAATTCCATCGCTGATCACTTTTTTTGCGTTCACTTTTGGCAAAACGCTTTTCTACACTTGTGAACAATACTCCGAACTGTCATTCAGCAAATTTATAAACAGCTGATTCCAGTGCGACAGCTGCGCGAACGGTCTGAAGTTGGTTACACTTCGAGTGCCGGACCCTGTAGTAAAATACTTATGTGGAGCATAAAATTGGCTGTTATTTATTTGCATTTTTAATTGGTAAGCTTACGAAATTTATGATCCCAAATTTCATAATTTATCACATCTAACATTAAAACTCGTCATCTATATTCAAACTCAGTGCAATTAGCATCACCTTAATGCAGTTATCAATAACACCATAAAGGTATGGATTATGTATTACAATATTATGAAGAGCACGTGGTAATCTCATTCAACATTTCTGCTATACTGCTTATAAGCAACAGCCAATGAATACTGAAAGAGGTATAATAGATGAGTGAGTCAGGATAGCAGTGTGTTGGGTTAAAAATAAACTTCAATATTTATTACGCGCTTATTGAAGCGTATGCACAGCTTGCGTCCACAATACTAGTTGTAGAAAAAAAGCACACCGTACGCCAGTTGAGCGAAAGTGTTAGGGATAGAGGTGGAGATTGCGCTGAAAATGAACAACTGCCAATTGTATGCAATAAAGGTTGCTCATACGCAGTGTTCGCCAGCGCTTACACTATTCATGCATGCTGTATATTGTTCTAATGGAAAAAGTTTTTTATTGAGCAATTGGTGCAAGTTATGTGAGTTTCTTTCACAATGGAAAAAGTTTTATATAAAACGAAAAGTAAATTGTAGTTGCGTAAGAACAAACTAATTTGTTTGCAAATCAATTTTTATACTCTGGACAGAGTGTATAGTGCTAAATTTTCCACGAAGTTTGTAACACCCAGATGAAGTCTCAGAGTTCCTACAAAATATATATATATATGTATTTAAGTGATCAGCTTGATGAACTGAGTCGATTTATGCAAAACCGTCTGTCTGTCAGTATATTTGCGAAGCGGCGCCCAATTTTTGAGTTATTGCTCCGAAATTTCGCACAAGTCCTTTTCTCGTTGATCTAAGCCCATTATAGAATATAGCTACCATACAAACTGAACGATGGGAATCAAGTACCTGAATGGAAAACTTTTATATAACTTCATATAGTATGTATCGAAACTTCTCTTAGTCCATTGCTAAAAATATTAGGTTGTCAAAAAAGTCTTGCGGTATAGTTTTCAACATTTTTTATAGCCATATACCTTTTTGGAAAGCTCATTTCACGCGCTAACACGTGTTTGATTGATTATCGTTTCTTTTAAGTCGTTCGTGAGTTATAGCGTCGCAAACATGGAGCAAAATAAAGAGAATCGGCATATTTTACAGTACTACTACGATAAAGGCAAATATGCATCTCAAGCCGCCAATAAAATTTGTGCAATTTATGGACCCGATACAGTTTCCATTTCCACCGCACAACGATGGTTTCAACGTTTTCGTTCTGGTGTAGAGGTGGTCGAAGATGCGCCACGCTCCGGAAGGCCTGTCGTCGAAAATTGCGATAAAATCGCTGAATTGGTCGAAAGAGACCGGCATAGTAGCAGCCGTAGCATCGGTCAAGAGCTGGGCATGAGTCATCAAAAATTCATTTCAATTTCAATAAAAAAAAAAATTCAATAAAAAGACTTTTTTGACAACTTAATACGATGTAAAAACCTAGATAACAAACCAAAGTATTTTATTTCACGTTTTAATTTGGTCCAATACCTTGATTTTAACCCACCAATAATAATAAAAAATGTTCACTAATTATAAATACACTTTCATATTCGTTTGTGCATATAAATAAAGTAGAAGAGTCACTGAAGCCCCTTGTGTATTTGTAACTTATGCCAAATAGACGAGAATTTGCCTGGCACGACCTTGACACGTATGTTAGACTACTCATCATCCGCACAGCTAGAAAATATTCATTAACGCAGCAACAGCAGCAACATATGCAAAGTAATAGCAAACACAATATATGCTCGCTTTATAACGGTTATCTGCGCTCGTATACACGTGTAGGCACACGAACACAAAGGATATTTTAAACTTTCTGTTTAAGCAACAACTCTGCTTTCCTTAATCTCTACAACTATGTTACGGATATTACACAAATATATGTATATGTGCAAAGCAGTAGGCGCTTACAGCATGATATTGCAAAATATTTACATATAATACCTTTTGTCGTACTTTTGCCTTGTGCATGCGCACATAAATTATAATAAAAGTTGGTATTAAGTAAAAAAGGAAAAGTTGCCTTTAGACAGGAGTCTGGTTGCGGTATCAATAACTAGCAATTTGAACACACATACTTTAACTCCATAATCTATAAAGCCCTTACTTTGAATAACTAGACTTTAATGTGTCTATATCTGCAACTATGGTACATGATTTTAGACACAAAAATATATTTTTTCGAAACTTGAGTTAGGCTCTTTTTTTTTCTTCACACAATAAGAATAATTTCTGACAACACTAGATAATGGCAGTTACATATTTAGAAAAATTATGCATTTTTAATATATTAACATTAGGTCGGTTTCTATAGTAAGCTAGTGGCAAAAGCACACACAACTCGGATAAAATTATCAATAAGTGCTTTAAAAAGGGTGATAACATCTTTGCTGACAAACCATTACATATTATATTTTGATAATTATTAGGAGTTGAAGTGTTATTTTCTAGGGTGGTCAGAAATATTTTATAAAAGTCCTAGTTTTCAACATTTTACGGACCAATGGTTTCTTGCCAATGATTGGTTATTTGACTTTAGAGCGGGTCGGTTTGTAGAAGCCCCCCCAAAAAAAAACGGAAAAAACGCATTTTCTGAAAATGTTCTTCGAATCATTCTGAACAGCTTTTTTTAAGAAAGTATGGGCTTAGATCGCTTTCGAGCCGGCGATTTTCAATGCGAAGTTCTTCTGCACTATAAAGCAAGGCGGGGATGGCGAGTGACTAGTAGATTTTGGTCATTGTACGACGAAGGAGGACGTTACTTCTCAATTGCCTACTTAGTCCGTAGTAGCACCTGTTGGCAAGAGGTATGCTGCGTTGAATTTAAAGTGTGACATTGTTGTTGGTGATAATGCAATATCCGACGATTGGAGTCCAAGGGAGACCCACAACTTACGTCAACTAACGTGAGATAAGCATCTTAAACATCACATATAAGGTGCTATCGAGCGTACCGTAAAAAAGATTAAGGCCCAGCTTCAACAAACTGATTGACCTTATCAGTGTGGCTTTAGACCTGGCAAATCAACAACCGACCAGATGTTTAACATGCGCTAAATCTTGTCTCATGAAGTCCCTTAAAAAAAGAGTCGACGCATACCATCACTTCGCCGATTTTAAAGGTGCTTTTGACAGCACGAAAAGGAGCTGCCGATATGTCTGAATTTTGTATCCTCGCAAAACTAATACGGCTGTGTAAATTGACGTTGAGCAATACCAAAAGCTCCGTCAGGATCGGGAGGAATCTCTCCGAGCCCTTCGATACCAAATGAAGTTTCAGAAAAGGCGACTCCCTATCATGCGATTTCTTCTATCTACAGCTGGAGAAATTAATTCGAGCTGCAGATCTGAATAGAGAAGGTACAGTCTTCTATAATAGCATACAGATGCTGACGTACGCCGATGATATTGATATCATTAGCCATAGCAACCACGAGAAAGCAGTATTGCTTTCTCCAAGATGTACAAAGAAGCGAAGCAAATGGATTTGGTAGTGAACGAGGGCAAGACGGAATATCCCCTGTCATCATACAAACAGTCGTCGCACTCGCGACTTGGCTCCAACATCACTGTTGACAGTCACAATTTCGAAGTCATACTTTCATCCGACCATATTTTACAAAGAAGCTGAGGCATGGTTCTTATCACTTCTTCGCCGCGATATTTGAATTGTTCGCTCGGCAATCCATGGGCTCACTCCCGCTTTGTTGTTTCTCAGACGGGTAATTGCTACTCAAATATTCAACGATCTTCCAAATGTTACACTTTCACTGCCTTTCAGCAAGTTGGAGAAGTGTTCACTCCATAACTTCAGTATGCACTGAACATTAGCCACTACATCACCACTTTGGGTCCTAGAAGTGTATGCTCAGGTCTTGAAACCTTCCGTTGGTCACCGCATCTTTTCGTGGAATTTTCGAGCATTACCCCTGTCGGCCAGTTTCTCAAGCTCTCCATACTGACGCATTTCGGTATCCTTTTCTTTTTGTCTACACATGTGTATCATTTCCGATTTTGGCGCGCGATGGCAGATGGATTCATCTGGGTCTTCTTCGATGCGCTACTCCCTAGCAGCAATAGCGACTTCGGTGCGCACTATTCGGAGTCTATTAGGATGTGTTTTACCTACTAGAGTACACGTGGTATGAAATCGATCCATGGCTGTTCGAATTACCGACTTCGCTGTGCAATTATGTCGACTGAATATTAGACGCAGCGCGCCATGCGTCGAGCGAACCGAACAATTATTTTGGCAATACATTTTTACGATTTAAGTAAGTCTGCTCATTATGAAATGGCGAACCAAATTGTGTATAAATCTAATAAGAGCTTAAAATGATCAACTCCGACAAAAGTATTGCCTTATTGAAAACTACACTTCTAAAGAAACACCCGTTAGTTTTCGAATCTATGTACCATATACACATATACATTGTAACATATGTATATGGTATACATTTTATTGCAAAAGTACGCCAGTGAATTGTTTCCATTGTTCACTTGGGAAAATTTAATTACTTCAATTCAACTTAGTTTTGATCGCCCACACAACTTTCGCGTCCCTTTTCAATTGAATAGAAAGTAATTGCATTTTCATTATGTTTCTTTCCACATCATTGTGACCATTCATAATTGCATTAATACGTGCGTAGAAGATCTTATAGTGTGGGTAAGATATTTATAGATTTGAGAGACAATAAAAAATGGAAGCGACTTTTTTTGTCTTATGACAATGCAAAAAATCTTAATTGTAAAAGTATTAAAAGCAATAACTTTTAATCTATTTTTATATCTTAATTGATGCGAACTAACCATTTCCTTTTGCAAAATATTCAGTTTTAGTCTTTTTAAAATATGTTAACGCAGTTTCTAACATAGTATACTCGTTGAACACTTACTGCATACTTTTTGGAGAATTATTTTATTTTTTGGTTGGTAGTACTGT